>NC_092337.1:463299642-463603928 GCF_046630445.1 Rutidosis leptorrhynchoides | reverse complement strand
TCGCTATGATTATATACTATCTCAAATTCAAAACTTTATTCACTCGCCCGTTCCTACCCACAATCATCCCGGAGTAATAAGTCAACGAGCTTCGCACCCGAGTTGTAGCCTTGAAAAATATGGTGCAAAATGTACCAGCTTCAGCAACATTACCGGCATCAACAGTACCACCAACAACAACATCCGCATCACACACATCAACATCACAATCTATCCCATGAACATCAACATCATACGCATCATAGATACCAAGGAGTACCAACAGCAATGAACAATGAAGTATTGATCCATAACTTCATTAATATTCTGCGAAGAATATGTGGATCCTAATAGTTTTAGAGATTACTTATTCTAGCTCAAACCGAAAAGCAAATGAGATTAATATCATATTAACTCATTAAATTCATGATTACATCTGAAGATAATATATATGTATATATATTTTCATAAAGATTGTGATTAAAAATTCTTTCGTACAAACTGTTAATGATGAAAATATTTTAACGGGTAGGTAATACCCGAGGAATATTTAAGATTTCACATTAATAAGTTACACTATACATCCTTCGAATCTGATTCAACAGTAATTTACTATCCTACTAACAACCACAGATATACGTATCCGTTCATTCACGAATAACCATTTTCATTCCAATTCAATTTCATATTCGGATTTTGACCGATCAGAATCCAATTCAAGATTTGACAAGTGGCTTAATGAAGAACATAATGAACAAAATAAAATTGATTAGTAACCAATTAATCAACTACGAAAAACTTTAAAACTATATTTACCAAATCCTAGCTAATTGTTCCTAGCTAACTGTTCCTATATGACTATATCCTTATAATATACTAGTTTTGGTTGAACAATTGGACTATTGAACTACTATCATTGGACAATTAAAAAGTATTAAAAGAATAGGAAATATTAAATACAACACATTTTGACTTAAAAGATTGTAAATAAATTACATCTACTACAATTAAATATTTCCTCAAGTTTGCCACTTAATTTCATCTTAAACCTCATTTGTACCTGGACGATTACAATCTGCGTTCAAACCTTTCATGATTCTTGAAAACACCTCAATCGGGAGGATGAACCAACCACACTTCATCTACGGAAGAGAAGATTGATGCATATAGTTATGCACCTGAAAACTCTCGAAAACTGAGTAAACGTTTAACGCGTAGCTGTGCTAATTTCCTTTAGCGTTATTATTACCGAAAATAACTTTTCAATCTCTTTCCAAATTAGCCAATTTTGTCACAGCTTCAGCAAATCAACTTCGATTTTTATTCGAATTAGCCTTATTATAACCTTGATATACGAGTTTGCCTTTCGTCATCATTACCGAAGAATCGTTTATATTCCACCACGTTAGTAGTAAACTTACCAACAACTTCATTACTCATTGACTTAAGTCTCTCCGAAGAACCATTATGGTTGTTCATTAAAACCCTACCATATACTCATCCATATCTTATAACGATAATTGCCATACCAATTACTGAAAATCAGCAATCAGTATTTTGAAATCTCGCAGCGTTTCTACTTTAACAGTTATATGTATACATATAATGTTTATCTCCTAGAAATACATAATTCGAATGTGAAGTTTCTGAAAAACATCTCAACTATGAACTAGTTCTCGAAATGCTAATGAAGCAGCAAAAACTGTAAACGACTTTAACAGTCAAAAGTTTGATGATAAAGAATAATGTGTTGGTAAAGCCCAGAAAAAGAAAAGAGTTGGTACTGAACAACGGATTGAGCAGACCATGAAGGAGACCAAGGACAAATACAAGGACCAAAGTCTGTATTTAAAGAATCTTGATGATTCTGTTTCTGACGAAGTTATTAACGAATACCTTGCTCCCGACTCTAAACCTTTGCGGACCTTATTCTTCATCATCATCATCATCTTATCTTAAATATTATAAGATATCTTCGTATCTCTCATTATAAATATCCTCGATATTTCTGAAGATATTTTCATAAGCATTCTTAACTGAAATCATTTATCTCGCCGTAATATCTGCAACCAAAAAGAAACTGTGTTAGTTTCTAAATTCTGAAAAATTCGAATATGAATGTTTTTTTGAAGTAGTGTTGGGAACTGAAGCATGAATTAGTATAATATAATGACATTTGATCAACGTGATTATATTACAGTAATTCATGCTGAGTTTCTAATGGAACGTGATGATTCACAGTACCATCATCATGTGCCATTTACACGACTCTTACATTCTATCTAATCTCTAAACATATCAAGAAAATATTTTTTCTTGATGATTCGGTCTTTCCCGAATGTTCTGGTAAATTGCCAAATCAAGATCGTGCCATTACGATTTTCTTCTTCGAAAATTAACTATGTTCATTTCAAATTCCATACCTACAAATTTCGGACCATTATTCGCTTGACTTGAAGTTGGGAAGAGAAGACAAAAGTATGGCACTCTTGAATATAAAAGAAAATATAAAGCTCGACAACAACACATAAATTACAAACTATGCATATTAATACGTATTGCCACGTAAAGGCACGGGAAAATTAAAAACACTATAATCCCAAGGTAATAGTAGAAGTAAATAAAATCCTCCGGTGGTAGATGAAAGAGAAGAATGACAGATCTGAAAGTTAAGAGTATATCAAGGATCAGAACGGGATGGAGCATATTAACGAATGTCTTAAAGTATGAATTGAAGAGAAAGAATAGAAGGTGTGAGTTGTAAGAAAATGACGGGGGTGGATTTATAGTAAAATATCCGACAGATCAATCGAAACAGATTATTGCATTTAATCAAAGAAGATCCTGATTTCCTAAATCGCCGAAGAACCAAATCTTATTACAAAGATTTTCTCTAAATCCCTTAAATTCCGGAAATCAATCGTGACTACGTCACCAGTTAAGATAAACCTGCATTTACTCATTTCAATCTTTTATGATAACTTCACTAGTACTCTTCGAGTAATCGAATTGTTTTATCTATATTAATCAATAATGATAAAACTTTATTCATTAACTCATATTCGTCATGAAAACATTTTTATTGTTAGCCATGACAACCTTACTCAAATTTCGGGACGAAATTTCTTTAACGGGTAGGTACTGTAGTGACCCGGAAATTTCCGATCAAATTTAAACATCAATCTTTATATGTTTCCGACACGATAAGCAAAATCTGTAATGATGAGTCACAAAAGTTTAGAACTGTTTACATTGATGCATTTGACCATTTACTATTTCCAACGATTCACGAACCTTCGATGGTAAATTTAAAATGTATATATATATGTATAAATAATTACATATTATAAATTAAATATATTAATAATCTATTATGCGATTTAACAACATAACTAAAACCTGTTATTTTGAATATATAGAGTATATCGAATATAAATGAGTTCGAACATAAATTTTCAACGATAACAAAGTATTAAATACATAATGTTATAATTTGAGTTTAATTGTTTTGATATATACATAATTAATACATTTATCTAAGTAAGTAATAAGATTTGATATTTAAAATATAATTAGATATATAGTAGTTAAAATATAATTGTTATATTAATATTATTATTATTACTTTATTTAAAACAAATATTAACATTAATATCAATATTAATAAAATTATTATTATCATTAAATCCATTGAAATTATCATTATTATATCATCATGTCATTATTATTATATGTGTTTCAATTATTATTATTATTAATATATTTGTATTTATTAACTACTAATATTAATTATATATATATATATATATATATATATATATATATATATATATATATATATATATATATATATATATATATATATATATATATATATATATATATATATATATAAATCATATCAAATAATACAAATCTATTAGCCATCGACATATGATCTTTTTAGATTGCCTGCTGGGTTAAAAATATCTACATCAAGTAGTACAATTCAGTTTCAAGTCTTTATCTGCTTTCCATGGTTTTGTATGTTACTTCCTGGATTGATTCTTAATGTCTCCACTGCCTTGCTAATCTACATCTTAATTATATATGCATATACTTATGCACAAGCACACACATACATAAAACTCATTTCATCCCTTCTCTCATTTCTCTTAACATTCTATCAAGATCATCTAATGAACGTTGCTCATCTTTTATTTATGTTTGAACCAACTCAAATACCAAAACCGGATGTACTCATTCTCTTGTTAATCGAAGACCACCAAGACAACTTCCATCACCTTTAGAATCACCATCACCGTGAGCATCACCATCGACCATCTTACTTTCTCACCCATCAACAACCATGAACACCTTACCTTTTTATTTGTGACGAGCATCACATCAAACTGTCATCTACGTATTTCCTAAGTGATATCCAGGAACCACTCATTTGAATCACCAATGAGCCAAACTTCACCACCATTTCTATCACCCCCCACCTTCATGAGCCTCCTTCCACGACCATCCAAACTCACTACTAGACCAAGTTGAACCACCACCGTAGAACTACCACCGCAGCTGTTTCCTTTTACTTTTGTTTCAACCACAACCCGCAACACGATTACTCGACTACATCTACTGGCTCGCGATTAATTAAATGCAGCTATATATTTTTTTTTTCTGTTTCTTGATACAGAAACGAAGGAAGCAAATATGATGATGATATTATTTTAAACTATTGGCATGTTCCTTTTTGTATTTGTGGCCGACCACCCCCACTAGATAACCCCACTTGTTGATCATCAAAGAAAAAGAAACTGATATACATTTCACTAGTTTATTTGAACTGTTAAACGGGCCATTTAAAATCGCGTTGTTCTTGGACTCCTGCTAGTTGGACTTAAAAGAGACTTGGGCTGTGTTTGGTATATAGTTGGGCCAAGAAATAATCATGTGTAAGGGAATTTGGAAAAAAAAAGGGGATCTCATCTATATTTCTGTTCCTGTTCCAACTGATGCTGTTTACATGATGACGATGGTGATGATTATCGAAGGTGACGAATAGTGTATGATGATGACGATTGTAATGGTAAACGATACAAGATGACGATGATGGTATACGAGGGGGAAGAAGATGATAGTGGATGGTGATACTTGATACATGGGGTTGTGATGGTGACGATTCAGGGAGTGATAATGATAATGACTCCGTAATATATATATATATATATATATATATATATATATATATATATATATATATATATATATATATATATATATATATATATATATATATATATATATATATATATATATATATATATATTGCTTCAAATGCCGTTCGAAAATTTCCTGTCCAAACAAAAGTCCACGAAAGTTCTTTCGGGAAAAGGCTTCATTTGGGGTTAAATGATTTCTATCGGGCCACAACATTTCATTTTTCTTTCTATTGGGCCGAAGTTATATGTTTGGGCCAAGGTTACATATTTTCTGATTGGGCTTACGAGTTAAAATGATGATGAAGAGATCCTGATATATGAGACGGGTTATAGATATTAGTATGTCAAATAAATCAAAACTGAAACTGACAGAGTATTGGTTAGGAGTGTTGGTGTTAAACAAGAGGTCTTAGGTTCAATCCCTACTGGTGGCATTCTTTTCTTTTTTAAAGCTACTTAGATGAGGTTGTTTTCTCTTTTATTATTATTATTATTATTATTATTATTATTATTATTATTATTATTATTATTATTATTATTATTATTATTATTATTATTATTATTATTATTATTATTATTATTATTATTATTATTATTATTATTATTATTATTATTATTATTATTATTATTATTATTATTATTATTATTATTATTGTTACTATGATTATTATATATTCATTAATATTAAGATTATTATTGTTATCTATATTAAAAATCAATAAATGCAGTTTTATTTAAAAATCTTATAATTAATAATACTATATTACAATATAGGTATTACTATTATCAATATGATTATGATTATGATTATTATTATTATCATTGATATAAGTGTGATTATTATGAATAGGATTATTAGTATTATTGTTATTACGAAAATAACGCAAAATATTATTATTATCATTAATATTAGCATTATTATTAATATTATCATTATTATTACCTTCACCGCTATTATGATTACTACAACTATAAGATTATTACTATCAATATCCTTATCAGAATTACTATTATTAAAAACTATTACCATTATTATTAAAGTTATTATTTATTATAAAGAATTATTATGATTAGTATTACAAATTAATAAATTCAATAAAGGTTTCTATATAAAAATGTATTTAATACACTTAACTATAATTAATATTTTTATCTATAATGAATATATTTATTTAAATAACGAAACATATAAATTAATAGATATAAAAACGTTATCACTAATAATAATGTATAAATTTGTTCGAGCACATGTATATATTTTAATATATATATGAATGATATAGGTTCGTGAATCCGAGGCCAACCCTACACTTGTTAAATGTCGTTCTATGTATTTTTACTACAAAATACATTAGGTGAGTTTCATTTGCTCCCTTTTTACTCTTTACATTTTTGGGACTGAGAATACATGCGCTTTTATAAATGTTTGACGCAATAGACACAAGTACCTTAACTGCATTCTATGATAGAATTATCTGGGGTTGGGGTTGATTATTATGACACGCATTAGCCCCCAGTTTCCGTTCGATTGTGTGAGCTCCCGAGCCGGGTGGATGGTTTATTATTTACGACATTTTGGCACCGGTTGTCCTATATTTTATAAATATGTGTTCAGCCGTGGGGTGTAAAGACCGGCACAGAGGTTCTATATTTTGAAGGCACATGTATTCAGCCGTGAGGTGAAAGACCAGCACAAATGGTTACTATTATATTTTGAATCCTCACCAGGTGTTCTTCATATGAAAGATATTTTTTTGTGCAGTTGGAATGGGACTTCTGCACGTTTTATAATATTTAAAATCTTGTGGTCTATTAAAATGATGAAAATGAAATGATTACTATAAACTGATGAACTCACCAACCTTTTGGTTGACACTTGAAAGCATGTTTATTCTCAGGTTTGAAAGAAATCTTCCACTGTGCATTAGCTCAATTTAAGGATATTACTTGGAGTCATTCATGACATATTTCAAAAGATGTTGCATTCGAGTCATTGAAGTTCATTAGAGATCATTAAGTAAATGACGGATTAGGACATTTATAGTTGGATATTATGAAATGGTATGCATACCTGTCAACTTTTGATGTAATGAAAGTTTGTCTTTTAAAAACGAATGTAATGTTTATAAAATGTATCATTTAGAGGTCAAGTACCTCGCGATGAAATCAACTATTATGAATCGTTTATAATAAATATGGACTTCGGCTGGATGGATTAGGACGGGGCGTTTCAGCTGTTGCTTGACAGAGCTTAAACGATTTGATATTGTTTTCACAAATAAGGAGATTGTGCAGTGTTTTTGTGAGTGTTTACCGATTAAGTGGGATCCTATTGTGCAAGAAATTGAAAAAACTTGTGTGATTTTAGATGACTCTTTTAGCAGTTTCGTTACTAAGTTACAGGCAAAGGAACTGGAATTGCAGGAGAGGTTGAAAAGATTGGAGGTAGTTCAAAACCCCGTGGTTCACAAAGCTCCAGCAATTGGTTCAATAAACAAGAAACACGCACCTCCTCAAACAGCTTTCACTTCGAACACTCAGAAGCTAACGTCTAGCTATGTTACTCCATCTCCACAAAGTGTTCTTCATCAGACTACTTCCAGCAAGGATGAGAGTACAAAGGTCTTGAAAACATATAATATTCGCTTGCGTACCATTCAAGGGGTTTTGGAGGATATGCCGTTGGTTGCTATGGCTGTGAACTCATACAATGATCTGTTGAATGGACGCATCGGGAACAATCATTTGGAACAAGAGGATTATGATCAGATGGATGAGAATGAGATGGAGAAAATGGACATCCTCTGGGATATGGGTAGTGTTATTCGTAGGGCAACGAGGTATCTTCAGAAGACCGGTGAGAAGAATTTGGGTGTCAACGAGAACACCAAGTTTGGCTTTGATATGAACAAAGTTAGGTGTCACAATTGTAATAAGTTGGGTCACTTCAAGAGAAACTGTAGTAAGCCGAAGCAACCAGGTTTTCATAATCCATTTCATAATCAGAAGCGAGAACCGAAAGCTACGATCAGCATTCCAATAGTAGAAGAGTCTTCAAAGACCTTAGCTGTTACTTATGATGATAAGGTTTATGACTGGTCTATTGATGTGACTGACGCCTATGATCATCATAAGAATGTTGTGAGAGTTCAAATGGCTGATATAGAGGTTGAGAAAGAGAAAGCTGAGAGAGAGAAGATGGGTTGTGTTGGATGAGATAAGTTGTGCAAGTGCCTTGGATGCAAGATGTAAGAAAGACTTGACAGAGCATGGTACTGGGCTAATTACGTGTAACAAGGGATAGTAAACAAGATGGTGTAAGAAAAGTTTAAATGGGCTAAACACAATGATGGTGATGTGTGGATTGACAGTGATTTGTCCTCCTCTGATGATGAATCATGGAAGTCTTGTGTGGACTGACAGTGATTCGTCCTCCTCTGTACTAAATGTGATACTTTAGAAGAACATGTTAAGAAGTTAACTGAGATTTGCCTAAACTGTAATAACTGTGCTGCCTTAGAACAGGAAATAGATTTTCTTAGGAATGGTAATGAGACCCTTAAGAGACAGATGAGGATAATATGTTCTATAGGAGTAGAGAGAGAGATTTTAGGGAGATCATTAAATCTCTAGAGGACCAAGTGACTGATTTGAAATCGAATGTGATGCTAAATACTCAGACCATAATGAGAAAGATTGCTGAGATAGATGACCTTAAGAGAGCAAAAGAATCCTTTACCATTAGTTATGAGACTGAAAAGGATAAGGCATATATCTATAAGCGTTCTGCTTTTGTTTTAGAGTATTGTCAAAATGTATGAGGGAAGGAAACTAGTAGTGACTATAAACAATGTCCTCCACCGTTTGAGCAGGATTATGGCTTCTCACCACCAGGGAAACACTTTACTGAGGATTATGTTCCAATTCATCCTATTGAGATCGAACAGGATAACGGTAAAGGGGTAGGTACAACTGAGACTCCTAAGGTGGAGGTAGATAAGACTGAGCAGGTAGAAAAACCTAACCCCAAGCCTGTCAAAATATTGAAAGACCCAGCTAATCAGAGACCAATCAGAATTAGGAACCGTTCCCCAATTAAATTTGTTAAAGGTCCTAATTTTAAGGAGGAGGATTTCTTGAAACCAGTGTGTAACTCACCACCGAAATATGTTCCTCCACCTAAAATGTCTCCGGTTAGAACTCCTGAGAGATCACCCGTGCATAGGAGGTCTCCACCCAGACCTCACAGATCTAGATCACCACTTGCATATAATCGTAGATTCAACTCCTATTTTAGGGACGATGATATAGAAACTGCGCATTCTTGTTTTCATTGCTGGTTGGGAGGTCATAGGGCTATTAACTGTCCCAAATGTTTCATAACACCCAGGAGGAGGATTGAGCTGAGTCCCCTTAAGAAGTTTCACAAATTTAGATCAGCTTCTCCTCCAAAGAATCATATGTCTTCGAGACCTATCTCCGAAAAGTCTGATAAACATGTGATTCCTGTAAATCCATCCAAGACTAACAATGATAAAAAAGTTTGTTCAAAATAATGTTTATTCTAAGAAACCTTTTACATAAAAATAAAATGTGGAAAACTAAGGAGGGATTTAATGGGGCTAGCAGTTCGGGTACTGCAAATGAGGGAAATGAAAAGGTTGTTACCGTTAATGGGAAACCCATTGCTGGCAAGGCATGGGTATCCCCCTAAAACTAATCATTTTTCTATTCTTTGTGCAGGTCACCTACAGTCCAAATAAAAATACTTGGATTAATAAGGAGAGTGATCAAGGAGGGTTTATAACGGCTCAAGGGATGATATCTAATTCCTAGGTCAGTTTTGATAAAATGAGTTATGTGAAAGAAATGTCGAGTAACATGCTGCCCGTTTCTCAAGTGTGATAAAAGGCATAAATTTTTATTTGACGAGCAACAGTGTTACATAATGAGAAAATATTATAAAGTTCCAGAGAACATGATCTTATGACGGCCCCCAGATGTCAAGACCTATATATTCTGGATATGTCAAAGGCTTATGTTAAGGCAGCAACAGGACATCAGGCTTTTGTGTCCAAGGCTACTGAACAGGAGTCTATTTTATGGCATAAACAGATGGGTCATTTAAGCTTCAGGAAAATGAACCACTTAGTTCACAACAGATTCACCCCGTGAGATTGATAAACCTTTAGAACCCGCTCCATACCCTCAACAACTTAGGAAAGAGAAACAACAGAAACGTTTAGAAGATGTCGCTAATATGTTTAACAAGATAAACGTTAATATTCCTTTGATAGACTTATTAAAATAGATTCCACATTATGGAAAATGTTTAAAAACTTTATTATCTAATAAAGGTAAAGATGCTGAAAATTCTTCTAGGTTCATCTAGGTTGATAATAAAAGAATGTAAAACTATTTTTTAAAAATATGATATACCAGAAAAACTAGGAGATTCAGGAAGTATTACTGTCTCATGCTTATTTAATAATTCTAGAATATATCAAGCGTTAGCAGATACGGGCGCTAGTATAAATTTGATGCCATATTCACTATATAAAAGGCTAGGTCTGGGAGAATTAACTCCCACTAGAATGTCTATTTTCTTGGCCGATAGTTCTTTTAATTATCCAATGGGGATAGCCCAAAATATACCTGTAAAAATTGATAGATTCATCTTTCCCGCCGACTTTGTTGTCTTAGAAATGAAAGAAAATGATAAAATTCCAATAATATTAGGTAGACCATTTCTAAGAACTGCTGCTTTTGAATTTCAAATGCAAACTAATACATATAGTTCGTGAATAGGAGGTGATAGAATCACTTTAAATAATCATCTTGAACTCGATCTCACTTGCCCAACGATAAAATATGTAGAAACATGTATTGAAGAGGAATTTGATGAAATTCTATTAATGGATGTAAATGAAATTGTGTGTGAAATAAAAGAAGAAAACCTTGATGATGAATTTGAAGAAATAATCACTACTACATTTCGGCTCATTTAGAGCCCTTCATTTAGACGTGTTCACTACATAACACATCTAGTTTATCAAACAGATCACGTCTAATTAAGGTTTTTACAAAAAAAAAAAAAAAAACACGGAACACGTCTAAATAATAGTAGCAACATGTCTAATTAGAAATCTGCAACACGTCTAAATAAGTATAACACCTCTAATTGGTAACCACCTCTAATAACATTTACCAGGGACACCTCTAATTGACAACACGTCTAACAAGTATTTCAAGGAACATGTCTAATTAACAACACGTCTAATAACTTTTACCAGGAACACGTCTGAATGAAAAACAACACGTCTAATTGGAAACATGTCTAATTGGAAACACGTCTAATAAGTTTTGCCAGGAACACGTCTAATAAGTTACCAAAAACACGTCTAATTAGTTTGCAACAAACGCCTTTTAACTGGAACACGTCTAAATAAGTTTAAATAAGTTAACGGGTTATATAAGTTAACAAGCTCCGTTTAATCACCCTAACCCTTACAGTTCTGTTAACATAAGTTAACAGAACACGTCTAACTAAACTTTCTAACCTTCCCGCATCTTAATTATTATCGTTATAATTATTATCATAATTTATAATAATTATAATTATATGTGATAAAACAAATACGGAGTACTACCATTGTTCATAAGCTATCTACTTTTTTTTTTCTTTTAGTTTTTTTTTTTAATTTTTTTTTCTAACTATGGTATCATATATCCAACAGGCTATTTTAACCCTTTAACCCTATTAACCTTTAACCCTATACTACTAAAACTCTCGCGGATATTGATCGTTTTATCCATCCGCACTTTACCAAACGACATCTTAAGCACATACTTAAACCTCAAACCTGTAGTGACCCGAACTTTTTCATGTTTATATATATTAATTGAGATTGATATTTACATGATTAAATGTTTCCAACATGTTAAGCAATCAAACTTGTTAAGACTTGATTAATTGAAATAGGTTTCATATAGACAATTGACCACCCAAGTTGACCGGTGATTCACGAACGTTAAAACTTGTAAAAACTATATGATGACATATATATGGTTATATATATAGTTAACATGATATTATGATAAGTAAACATATCATTAAGTATATTAACAATGAACTACATATGTAAAAACAAGACTACTAACTTAATGATTTTGAAACGAGACATATATGTAACGATTATCGTTGTAACGACATTTAATGTATATATATCATATTAAGAGATATTCGTACATCATAATATTATGATAATATAATAATTTAAAATCTCTTTTGATATTATAAACATTGGGTTAACAACATTTAACAAGATCGTTAACTTAAAGGTTTCAAAACAACATTTACATGTAACGACTAACGATGACTTAACGACTCAGTTAAAATGTATATACATGTAGTGTTTTAATATGTATTCATACACTTTTGAAAGACTTCAAGACACTTATCAAAATACTTCTACTTAACAAAAATGCTTACAATTACATCCTCGTTCAGTTTCATCAACAATTCTACTCGTATGCACCCGTATTCGTACTCGTACAATACACAGCTTTTAGATGTATGTACTATTAGTATATACACTCCAATGATCAGCTCTTAGCAGCCCATGTGAGTCACCTAACACATGTGGGAACTATCATTTGGCAACTAGCATGAAATATCTCATAAAATTACAAAACTATGAGTAATCATTCATGACTTATTTACATGAAAACAAAATTACATATCCTTTATATCTAATCCATACACCAACGACCAAAAACACCTACAAACACTTTCATTCTTCAATTTTCTTCATCTAATTGATCTCTCTCAAGTTCTATCTTCAAGTTCTAAGTGTTCTTCATAAATTCCAAAAGTTCTAGTTTCATAAAATCAAGAATACTTTCAAGTTTGCTAGCTCACTTCCAATCTTGTAAGGTGATCATCCAACCTCAAGAAATCTTTGTTTCTTACAGTAGGTTATCATTCTAATACAAGGTAATAATCATATTCAAACTTTGGTTCAATTTCTATAACTATAACAATCTTATTTCAAGTGATGATCTTACTTGAACTTGTTTTCGTGTCATGATTCTGCTTCAAGAACTTCGAGCCATCCAAGGATCCATTGAAGCTAGATCCATTTTTCTCTTTTCCAGTAGGTTTATCCAAGGAACTTAAGGTAGTAATGATGTTCATAACATCATTCGATTCATACATATAAAGCTATCTTATTCGAAGGTTTAAACTTGTAATCACTAGAACATAGTTTAGTTAATTCTAAACTTGTTCGCAAACAAAAGTTAATCCTTCTAATTTGACTTTTAAAATCAACTAAACACATGTTCTATATCTATATGATATGCTAACTTAATGATTTAAAACCTGGAAACACGAAAAACACCGTAAAACCGGATTTACGCCGTCGTAGTAACACCGCGGGCTGTTTTGGGTTAGTTAATTAAAAACTATGATAAACTTTGATTTAAAAGTTGTTATTCTGAGAAAATGATTTTTATTATGAACATGAAACTATATCCAAAAATTATGGTTAAACTCAAAGTGGAAGTATGTTTTCTAAAATGGTCATCTAGACGTCGTTCTTTCGACTGAAATGACTACCTTTACAAAAACGACTTGTAACTTATTTTTACGACTATAAACCTATACTTTTTCTGTTTAGATTCATAAAATAGAGTTCAATATGAAACCATAGCAATTTGATTCACTCAAAACGGATTTAAAATGAAGAAGTTATGGGTAAAACAAGATTGGATAATTTTTCTCATTTTAGCTACGTGAAAATTGGTAACAAATCTATTCCAACCATAACTTAATCAACTTGTATTGTATATTATGTAATCTTGAGATACCATAGACACGTATACAATGTTTCGACCTATCATGTCGACACATCTATATATATTTCGGAACAACCATAGACACTCTATATGTGAATGTTGGAGTTAGCTATACAGGGTTGATGTTGATTCTAAAATATATATAGTTTGAGTTGTGATCAATACTGAGATACGTATACACTGGGTCGTGGATTGATTCAAGATAATATTTATCGATTTATTTCTGTACATCTAACTGTGGACAACTAGTTGTAGGTTACTAACGAGGACAGCTGACTTAATAAACTTAAAACATCAAAATATATTAAAAGTGTTGTAAATATATTTTGAACATACTTTGATATATATGTATATATTGTTATAGGTTCGTGAATCAACCAGTGGCCAAGTCTTACTTTCCGACGAAGTAAAAATCTGTGAAAGTGAGTTATAGTCCCACTTTTAAAATCTAATATTTTTGGGATGAGAATACATGCAGGTTTTATAAATGATTTACAAAATAGACACAAGTACATGAAACTACATTCTATGGTTGAATTATCGAAATCGAATATGCCCCTTTTTATTAAGTCTGGTAATCTAAGAATTAGGGAACAGACACCCTAATTGACGTGAATCCTAAAGATAGATCTATCGGGCCCAACAAGCCCCATCCAAAGTACCGGATGCTTTAGTACTTCGAAATTTATATCATATCCGAAGGGTGTCCCGGAATGATGGGGATATTCTTATATATGCATCTTGTTAATGTCGGTTACCAGGTGTTCACCATATGAATGATTTTTATCTCTATGTATGGGATGTGTATTGAAATATGAAATCTTGTGGTCTATTATTATGATTTGATATATATAGGTTAAACCTATAACTCACCAACATTTTTGTTGACGTTTTAAGCATGTTTATTCTCAGGTGATTATTAAGAGCTTCCGCTGTCGCATACTTAAATAAGGACGAGATTTAGAGTCCATGCTTGTATGATATTGTGTAAAAACTGCATTCAAGAAACTTATTTTGTTGTAACATATTTGTATTGTAAACCATTATGTAATGGTCGTGTGTAAACAGGATATTTTAGATTATCATTATTTGATAATCTACGTAAAGCTTTTTAAAACCTTTATCTATGAAATAAAGGTTATGGTTTGTTTTAAAAATGAATGCAGTCTTTGAAAAACGTCTCATATAGAGGTCAAAACCTCGCAACGAAATCAATTAATATGGAACGTTTTTAATCAATAAGAACGGGACATTTCAGTTGGTATCCGAGCGTTGGTCTTAGAGAACCAGAAAATTTGCATTAGTGTGTCTTATCAAGTTGTTAGGATGCATTAGTGAGTCTGGACTTCGACCGTGTTTACTTGAAAAATGATTGCTTAACAAATTTTGTTGGAAACTATATATTTTTAACATGTGAATATTATGTGATATATTAATCTCTTAACGTGTTTGATATTATGTGATAGATGTCTACCTCTAGAACAAGTCCCATTGACTCACCTAATAATAATGAAGAGTCAAATGTAAATTGGAATGATTCGTGGACTGATTCACAAGTTCCCGAAGAGGAACCGGAAGAAGAGTCGGAACCGGAAGAAGAATCGGAACCGGAAGAAGAATCGGAACCGGATGAAGAAATAGAACCGGTGGGGGAAATAATAAAATGGTTAAGTAAAAGAAAATCCTCAACCAACCGACCAAGGTTAATTATGGTCAATGGTGTTTCCGCCAAGGAAGCAAAATATTGGGAGGATTACCAATTCTCCGATGAATCGGATTCCGATGAGAATTCCGATGATGTTATAGAAATTACCCCAACTGAATTTAAAAAGGCAAAAGAAAATAATAAGGGAAAGGGCATAAAAATAGAGAAATCTAATTCCAACCCCGATGAACTTTATATGTATCGTCAACCCCCGAAGTCCTTAAGTTGTAACAATGACCCGGGAACCTCTAAACCACCAGGTTTTTCTAAACCAATGTGGATCACGACGGCTCATATTAGGGGAACATCATATATCCCTAGAAACTTGGCAAAACGAACCAAAATCGAAGAAGAAGAAACAAGCGAGTCGGAATAAGATAGTTGTATTCGTGTGGTGTAATATATGTAATATAGTGTGCTTATGCTTTATGATATATGTAAAAATTGCTTGTATTAATAAGTATTTTTTTATGAATCTAACTCTTGTCTATTTTACAGTATAAAAACACAAAATAGATAGACAACCCAATATTTTAAGAGACCTACCCGGAGACATGATTGATGAAATCTTGTCTAGAGTCGGTCAGAATTCCTCGGCACAACTATTTAAGGCGAGATCAGTTTGTAAGACATTCGAAGAACGTTCCAAGAATGTCTTGGTTTATAAGAGACTTTCGTTTGAAAGATGGGGGATATCACATTGGGAAACCCATAAGTTACGATGTGTTTACTTTGACGCATATATTGCGGGGAACCCAAATGCTATTTTACGCAACGGGTTAAGAAATTATTTTGACTCAATATATCCGAATATTGGACTTCGTGATTTAGAAAAAGCGGCTAACATGCAGCATAAAGAAGCATGTTATGCTTACGGATTAGTAATGTTCGCTTCTCACCAAAGTGAGAACAAGAACATCGGGCTACAACTATTAAACAAAACGTTCACACAAGTAACGGAGTCGGTAATTGGGGTAAGAAATGAGGTTTTTAGATTGTTACGGGACTGTTGGACATTACGTAACCCTCGTCCCTTTGACGACGTTACAACACGCTGTCTTATCAACGGCCATAACGGTTATGTTCCACAAGACCAAGGATGGGAAGTAATCCTAGTAAAACCAGAATGCATGACTTGTTTCTGGACGTATGAATTACGTGTCTTTATTGCCTTTGCTGAACGACTTGTGTACTAGCTAGAATTATCTTCACAACCATCTTGTATCAAATTTATTGTGTGCTATATTTCATGCTATATGTAAAATAAGCGGTATTGTAAGTTTGTAAAATATTGTGTAAAAGTTTGAACGCGAAATATTATTATAATCAGTTTTTCATATAGAATTGTAGTAGTTGAATTGTATATTAGCTACTAAGTATGAACTTAACGGGTAGGTACTACCCGAATTTAAACTTATAAAACGCTAATATGAAGAAAAAGCTTTTATAAATGAGTTCATATTATGCTACGAAATACTATTAACTACTCTTAATATTCTGTATGATTAACTTGTTCCATTTAACTATTTTGAAGGAAATGGCACCGACTACTCGACACACCGTGAATATGAATGAAGAGGAATTCCGTACTTTTCTAGCTTCAAACATAGCCGCAGTACAGGCTGCGCTACATACCAACAATAACCTTGGATCTAGCAGTACAGGAAATCGTGTAGGATGCACCTACAAAGAATTCACTGCCTGCAAACCTTTGGAATTTGATGGAACCGAAGGACCGATCGGATTGAAACGGTGGACCGAGAAGGTCGAATCGGTGTTTGCCATAAGTAAGTGTACTGAAGAGGACAAAGTAAAGTACGCTACGCATACCTTCACAGGTTCTGCGTTAACATGGTGGAATACCTATCTAGAGCAAGTGGGACAAGACGATGCGTACGCACTACCGTGGTCAGCATTCAAGCACTTGATGAACGAGAAGTACCGTCCCAGAACCGAGGTCAATAAGCTCAAGACAGAACTTAGAGGGTTACGAACCCAAGGATTTGATATTACCACGTACGAAAGACGATTCACAGAATTGTGCCTATTGTGTCCGGGAGCATTCGAAGATGAGGAAGAGAAGATCGACGCGTTTGTGAAAGGATTACCGGAAAGAATCCAAGAAGATATAAGTTCACACGAGCCCGCCTCCATACAACAGGCATGTAGAATGGTTCACAAACTAGTGAACCAGATTGAAGAAAGAATTAAAGAACAGACTGCTGAAGAGGCCAATGTGAAGCAAGTCAAAAGAAAGTGGGAGGAAAACGGTGATAAGAATCACCAATACAACAACAACAGCAATTACAACAATAATCGCAACAATTATCCCAACAATCGCAACATCAATCGCAACTACAACAAACGGCCCAACAACAACAACAACAACAACAGCAACTACAACAATCATCCCAACAACATTAATAACCGCAACAACAACAACAATCAGAAGCAGCTATGCCAAAGGTGTGAAAAGTATCACTCGGGGTTCTGCACCAAATTTTGCAACAAGTGTAAAAGAAATGGTCATAGCGCGGCGAAGTGTGAGGTCTACGGACCAGGGGTTAATAGAACGAAAGGAACAAATGGTGTCGGAACGAGTAATGGCGGAGCAAGTAGTGTCGGAGCAAGTTATGCCAATGTAGTTTGTTATAAATGTGGAAAACCGGGCCACATTATTAGAAATTGCCCGAACCAGGAGAACACGAATGGACAAGGCCGTGGAAGAGTTTTCAATATTAATGCGGCAGAGGCACAGGAAGACCCGGAGCTTGTTACGGGTACGTTTCTTATTGACAATAAATCTGCTTACGTTTTATTTGATTCGGGTGCTGATAGAAGCTATATGAGTAGAGATTTTTGTGCTAAATTAAGTTGTCCATTGACGCCTTTGGATAGTAAATTTGTACTCGAATTAGCAAATGGTAAATTAATTTCAGCAGATAATATATGTCGAAATCGAGAAATTAAACTGGTTAGCGAAACATTTAAGATTGATTTGATACCAGTAGAGTTAGGGAGTTTTGATGTGATAATCGGTATGGACTGGTTGAAAGAAGTGAAAGCGGAGATCGTTTGTTACAAAAATACAATTCGCATTATACGAGAAAAAGGAAAACCCTTAATGGTGTACGGAGAAAAGGGCAACACGAAGCTACATCTTATTAGTAATTTGAAGGCACAAAAACTAATAAGAAAAGGTTGCTATGCTATTCTAGCACACGTCGAGAAAGTACAAACTGAAGAAAAGAGCATCAATGATGTTCCCGTCGCAAAAGAATTTCCTGATGTATTTCTGAAAGAATTACCGGGATTACCCCCACATCGATCCGTTGAATTTCAAATAGATCTTGTACCAGGAGCTGCACCAATAGCTCGTGCTCCTTACAGACTCACACCCAGTGAGATGAAAGAACTATAAAGCCAATTACAAGAACTTTTAGAGCGTGGTTTCATTCGACCAAGCACATCACCGTGGGGAGCTCCTGTTTTGTTTGTCAAGAAGAAAGATGGTACATTCAGGTTGTGTATCGACTACCGAGAGTTGAACAAACTTACCATCAAGAACCGCTACCCACTACCGAGAATTGATGACTTATTTGATCAACTACAAGGCTCGTCTGTTTATTCAAAGATTGACTTACGTTCCGGGTATCATCAAATGCGGGTGAAAGAAGATGATATTCCAAAGACTACTTTCAGAACACGTTACGGTCATTACGAGTTTATGGTCATGCCGTTTGGTTTAACTAATGCACCAGCTGTGTTCATGGACCTTATGAACCGAGTGTGTGGACCATACCTTGATAAGTTTGTCATTGTTTTCATTGATGACATACTTATTTACTCAAAGAATGACCAAGAACACGGTGAACATTTGAGAAAGGTGTTAGAAGTATTGAGGAAGGAAGAATTGTACGCTAAGTTTTCAAAGTGTGCATTTTGGTTGGAAGAAGTTCAATTCCTCGGTCACATAGTGAACAAAGAAGGTATTAAGGTGGATCCGGCATAGATAGAAACTGTTGAAAAGTGGGAAACCCCGAAAACTCCGAAACACATACGCCAGTTTTTAGGACTAGCTGGTTACTACAGAAGGTTCATCCAAGACTTTTCCAGAATAGCAAAACCCTTGACTGCATTAACGCATAAAGGGAAGAAATTTGAATGGAATGATGAACAAGAGGAAGCGTTTCAGTTATTGAAGAAAAAGCTAACTACGGCACCTATATTGTCATTGCCTGAAGGGAATGATGATTTTGTGATTTATTGTGACGCATCAAAGCAAGGTCTCGGTTGTGTATTAATGCAACGAACGAAGGTGATTGCTTATGCGTCTAGACAATTGAAGATTCACGAACAAAATTATACGACGCATGATTTGGAATTAGGCGCGGTTGTTTTTGCATTAAAGACTTGGAGGCACTACTTATATGGGGTCAAAAGTATTATATATACCGACCACAAAAGTCTTCAACACATATTTAATCAGAAACAACTGAATATGAGGCAGCGTAGGTGGATTGAATTATTGAATGATTACGACTTTGAGATTCGTTACCACCCGGGGAAGGCAAATGTGGTAGCCGATGCCTTGAGCAGGAAGGACAGAGAACCCATTCGAGTAAAATCTATGAATATAATGATTCATAATAACCTTACTACTCAAATAAAGGAGGCGCAACAAGGAGTTTTAAAAGAGGGAAATTTAAAGGATGAAATACCCAAAGGATCGGAGAAACATCTTAATATTCGGGAAGACGGAACCCGGTATAGGGCTGAAAGGATTTGGGTACCAAAATTTGGAGATATGAGAGAAATGGTACTTAGAGAAGCTCATAAAACCAGATACTCAATACATCCTGGAACGGGGAAGATGTACAAGGATCTCAAGAAACATTTTTGGTGGCCGGGTATGAAAGCCGATGTTGCTAAATACGTAGGAGAATGTTTGACGTGTTCTAAGGTCAAAGCTGAGCATCAGAAACCATCAGGTCTACTTCAACAACCCGAAATCCCGGAATGGAAATGGGAAAACATTACCATGGATTTTATCACTAAATTGCCAAGGACTGCAAGTGGTTTTGATACTATTTGGGTAATAGTTGATCGTCTCACCAAATCAGCACATTTCCTGTTAATAAGAGAAGATGACAAGATGGAGAAGTTAGCACGACTGTATTTGAAGGAAGTCGTCTCTAGACATGGAATACCAATCTCTATTATCTCTGATAGGGATGGCAGATTTATTTCAAGATTCTGGCAGACATTACAGCAAGCATTAGGAACTCGTCTAGACATGAGTACTGCCTATCATCCACAAACTGATGGGCAGAGCGAAAGGACGATACAAACGCTTGAAGACATGCTACGAGCATGTGTTATTGATTTCGGAAACAGTTGGGATCGACATCTACCATTAGCAGAATTTTCCTACAACAACAGCTACCATTCAAGCATTGAGATGGTGCAGTTTGAAGCACTTTATGGTAGAAAGTGCAGGTCTCCAATTTGTTGGAGTGAAGTGGGGGATAGACAGATTACGGGTCCGGAGATTATACAAGAAACTACCGAGAAGATCATCCAAATTCAACAACGATTGAAAACCGCCCAAAGTCGACAAAAGAGCTACGCTGACATTAAAAGAAAAGATATAGAATTTGAAATTGGAGAGATGGTCATGCTTAAAGTTGCACCTTGGAAAGGCGTTGTTCGATTTGGTAAACGAGGGAAATTAAATCCAAGGTATATTGGACCATTCAAGATTATTGATCGTGTCGGACCAGTAGCTTACCGACTTGAGTTACCTCAACAACTCGCGGCTGTACATAACACTTTCCACGTCTCGAATTTGAAGAAATGTTTTGCTAAAGAAGATCTCACTATTCCGTTAGATGAAATTCAAATCAACGAAAAACTTCAATTCATCGAAGAACCCGTCGAAATAATGGATCGTGAGGTTAAAAGACTTAAGCAAAACAAGATACCAATTGTTAAGGTTTGATGGAATGCTCGTAGAGGACCCGAGTTCACCTGGGAGCATGAAGATCAGATGAAGAAGAAATACCCGCATCTATTTCCAGAAGATTCGTCAACACCTTCAACAGCTTAAAATTTCGGGACGAAATTTATTTAACGGGTAGGTACTGTAGTGACCCGAACTTTTCCATGTTTATATATATTAATTGAGATTGATATTTACATGATTAAATGTTTCCAACATGTTAAGCAATCAAACTTGTTAAGACTTGATTAATTGAAATAGGTTTCATATAGACAATTGACCACCCAAGTTGACCGGTGATTCACGAACGTTAAAACTTGTAAAAACTATATGATGACATATATATGGTTATATATATAGTTAACATGATATTATGATAAGTAAACATATCATTAAGTATATTAACAATGAACTACATATGTAAAAACAAGACTACTAACTTAATGATTTTGAAACGAGACATATATGTAACGATTATCGTTGTAACGACATTTAATGTATATATATCATATTAAGAGATATTCGTACATCATAATATCATGATAATATAATAATTTAAAATCTCTTTTGATATTATAAACATTGGGTTAACAACATTTAACAAGATCGTTAACCTAAAGGTTTCAAAACAACATTTACATGTAACGACTAACGATGACTTAACGACTCAGTTAAAATGTATATACATGTAGTGTTTTAATATGTATTCATACACTTTTGAAAAACTTCAAGACACTTATCAAAATACTTCTACTTAACAAAAATGCTTACAATTACATCCTCGTTCAGTTTCATCAACAATTCTACTCGTATGCACCCGTATTCGTACTCGTACAATACACAGCTTTTAGATGTATGTACTATTAGTATATACACTCCAATGATCAGCTCTTAGCAGCCCATGTGAGTCACCTAACACATGTGGGAACCATCATTTGGCAACTAGCATGAAATATCTCATAAAATTACAAAACTATGAGTAATCATTCATGACTTATTTACATGAAAACAAAATTACATATCCTTTATATCTAATCCATACACCAACGACCAAAAACACCTACAAACACTTTCATTCTTCAATTTTCTTCATCTAATTGATCTCTCTCAAGTTCTATCTTCAAGTTCTAAGTGTTCTTCATAAATTCCAAAAGTTCTAGTTTCATAAAATCAAGAATACTTTCAAGTTTGCTAGCTCACTTCCAATCTTGTAAGATGATCATCCAACCTCAAGAAATCTTTGTTTCTTACAGTAGGTTATCATTCTAATACAAGGTAATAATCATATTCAAACTTTGGTTCAATTTCTATAACTATAACAATCTTATTTCAAGTGATGATCTTACTTGAACTTGTTTTCGTGTCATGATTCTGCTTCAAGAACTTCGAGCCATCCAAGGATCCATTGAAGCTAGATCCATTTTTCTCTTTTCCAGTAGGTTTATCCAAGGAACTTAAGGTAGTAATGATGTTCATAACATCATTCGATTCATACATATAAAGCTATCTTATTCGAAGGTTTAAACTTGTAATCACTAGAACATAGTTTAGTTAATTCTAAACTTGTTCGCAAATAAAAGTTAATCCTTCTAATTTGACTTTTAAAATCAACTAAACACATGTTCTATATCTATATGATATGCTAACTTAATGATTTAAAACCTGGAAACGCGAAAAACACCGTAAAACCGGATTTACGCCGTCGTAGTAACACCGCGGGCTGTTTTGGGTTAGTTAATTAAAAACTATGATAAACTTTGATTTAAAAGTTGTTATTATGAGAAAATGATTTTTATTATGAACATGAAACTATATCCAAAAATTATGGTTAAACTCGAAGTGGAAGTATGTTTTCTAAAATGGTCATCTAGACGTCGTTCTTTCGACTGAAATGACTACCTTTACAAAAACGACTTGTAACTTATTTTTCCGACTATAAACCTATACTTTTTCTGTTTAGATTCATAAAATAGAGTTCAATATGAAACCATAGCAATTTGATTCACTCAAAACGGATTTAAAATGAAGAAGTTATGGGTAAAACAAGATTGGATAATTTTTCTCATTTTAGCTACGTGAAAATTGGTAACAAATCTATTCCAACCATAACTTAATCAACTTGTATTGTATATTATGTAATCTTGAGATACCATAGACACGTATACAATGTTTCGACCTATCATGTCGTCACATCTATATATATTTCGGAACAACCATAGACACTCTATATGTGAATGTTGGAGTTAGCTATACAGGGTTGAGGTTGATTCTAAAATATATATAGTTTGAGTTGTGATCAATACTGAGATACGTATACACTGGGTCGTGGATTGATTCAAGATAATATTTATCGATTTATTTCTGTACATCTAACTGTGGACAACTAGTTGTAGGTTACTAACGAGGACAGCTGACTTAATAAACTTAAAACATCAAAATATATTAAAAGTGTTGTAAATATATTTTGAACATACTTTGATATATATGTATATATTGTTATAGGTTCGTGAATCAACCAGTGGCCAAGTCTTACTTTCCGACGAAGTAAAAATCTGTAAAAGTGAGTTATAGTCCCACTTTTAAAATCTAATATTTTTGGGATGAGAATACATGCAGGTTTTATAAATGATTTACAAAATAGACACAAGTACGTGAAACTACATTCTATGGTTGAATTATCGAAATCGAATATGCCCCTTTTTATTAAGTCTGGTAATCTAAGAATTAGGGAACAGACACCCTAATTGACGCGAATCCTAAAGATAGATCTATCGGGCCCAACAAGCCCCATCCAAAGTACCGGATGCTTTAGTACTTCGAAATTTATATCATATCCGAAGGGTGTCCTGGAATGATGGGGATATTCTTATATATGCATCTTGTTAATGTCGGTTACCAGGTGTTCACCATATGAATGATTTTTATCTCTATGTATGGGATGTGTATTGAAATATGAAATCTTGTGGTCTATTATTATGATTTGATATATATAGGTTAAACCTATAACTCACCAACATTTTTGTTGACGTTTTAAGCATGTTTATTCTCAGGTGATTATTAAGAGCTTCCGCTGTCGCATACTTAAATAAGGACGAGATTTGGAGTCCATGCTTGTATGATATTGTGTAAAAACTGCATTCAAGAAACTTATTTTGTTGTAACATATTTGTATTGTAAACCATTATGTAATGGTCGTGTGTAAACAGGATATTTTAGATTATCATTATTTGATAATCTACGTAAAGCTTTTTAAAACCTTTATCTATGAAATAAAGGTTATGGTTTGTTTTAAAAATGAATGCAGTCTTTGAAAAACGTCTCATATAGAGGTCAAAACCTCGCAACGAAATCAATTAATATGGAACGTTTTTAATCAATAAGAACGGGACATTTCAAAACCCACCCCTTCCTTTTCCAGATGCTTCTTACGAATTTTCTTCCTCCTTCTCCTCTCCCAACCACCACCCACTTCCTCCATCATTCTTCCTATGCACTTGATGTCTTCAGAACCTTGCTTTCAATACTTTCCACCCTCTTCACATCCATCTACGCTTCAGGTTAAAAATTAGGGTTTCAGGCGAATACCTTACATCAATTGAAGATATAGGGAATT
The DNA here is from genome assembly GCF_046630445.1 of Rutidosis leptorrhynchoides. Taxonomy (NCBI): domain Eukaryota; kingdom Viridiplantae; phylum Streptophyta; class Magnoliopsida; order Asterales; family Asteraceae; genus Rutidosis; species Rutidosis leptorrhynchoides. The sequence goes on along the minus strand of NC_092337.1, from coordinate 463,578,564 downwards.
CATTAATTAGGTCTTCAGGCGATTGACCTCCAGCCGATCTCCATCGAATCCCTCTGCTGATTTGCCTCTGATATCACTGATTAAGGTACGAATCATTTACTTTTTGGAATTGTTACGTATGTATCCTATTAGCATATTTGTTTATTTTTTAAGTTCTAGGTAGCTCTCCTAATGTTTCAGGTGAACAAATTTCTACTGATGACATTTTATAGGTAGGTTTAATTTTCATAGAACCTCTAAGAATGTTGCAAGCATTTGAATAAGCTTTACGCAGCTCCTGACATATTTGTAACAACCCAACCCGTTATTCAACTGAAACACGATAATTTTTTTTTTTTTTATCAAACAGCCCAGTTTCAGACATATGGAACGCCGCTCCATATAAGGGCGCGCCGCTCCAAAGTGGCCTGTCAAATTTCTTTTTATGCTCGTTCGTAAAACACGTTTCTCATCACTTTTAAATGAAACAAATTATCATATCACGTCAATATAAGTAAAACTAAGAATTTCCCACGATAAAATACAGTTTTACCACACCGGGCCCACATTGACCCAAATTACGACAAGTGACCATTTCGACCCATTTTAGTTTAATACAAAACATAGACCGAGCATGACGATTGGGGATACGCTACCCAATCTTAATCAAATCCAACATCACGTCTTCTAAAACAAACTACGCAAGTCCACTAGTCCCCACACTTACCCGAGCCATCTTCCATGCAAATATATAAAAATGTAAACAACGAGAGGGTAAGCTAACGCTTAGTGAATGCAATAATTATACATATACATATATAATCTACTTACTTGCAAACACTTACACAAATACCGCAATATGAGCTAGCAACTCAACAAACATACAATCACAATGCATACTAAATATCCGCAATTCACAATAAGCTAGCATCGCCAAAAGCATATAGTTCACAATTTAATATGCTAAAACTACAACACATAACCATGGTTAACCAATCGTACAAGGGAATGGTGCCCGCAAAAGACCATCAGAGTTCACAACATCCATTAGTGTACTTAACACCTCGCATCACTAACCCCCGGGTGGCATCTTAACACCTCGATACTTCACCCCGAGTGGCATCTTAACACCTCGATGCTTCACTCTTTTATTTTATGGAGTGGTGCCTTAACACCTCGACACTTCACTCCTAGGTGACATCTTATGAAAGGACCCGTCCTAATCCATCTGGACGAAGTCACCAACAACTGGTTCCATTGCGATGATCGACTCCAAATACTGTCTTTAAAATGAGCAAATGCACAGCGGAATGTTTCTTTTATACCTGAGAATAAACATGCTTTCAAGTGTCAACCAAAAGGTTGGTGAGTTCATTAGTTTAACATAAATAATCATTTCATAATTTTAATAGACCACAAGATTTCATATTTCCATTTCTCATAAACATACGTCCCATGCATATAGACAAAATATCATTCGTATGGATTGAACACCTGGTAACCGACATTCACAATATATATATAAGAATATCCCCATCATTCCGGGATCCTCCTTCGGACATGATATAAATTTCGAAGTACTAAAGCATCCGGTACTTTGGATGGGGCTTGTTGGGCCCGATAGATCTATCTTTAGAGTTCGCGTCAATTAGGGTGTCTGTTCCCTAATTCTTAGATTATCAGGCTTAATACAAAGGGGCATATTCGATTTCGATCATTCAACCATATAATGTAGTTTTGATTACTTGTGTCTATTTCGTAAAAACATTTATAAAAATTGCGAATGTATTCTCAGTCCCAAAAATATATATATAAAAAGGGAGTAATGAAAACTCACGCATATAAATATTGTAAAACAGTTAATAAAGCATTTGCATGTATTCTCAGCCCAAAAATGTAAAGAGTAAAAAGGGCAAATGAAACTCACCTAATGTATTTTGTAGTAAAAATACATATAACGACATTAAACAACGCAGTGTTGGCCTCGGATTCATGAACCTATATCAATTGTATATATATATATTAAAACATATTCTTGAAATCGAATAATTTCTATATGTTATTATTAATGATGTAATTAATTTATACAGTAGATTAATAAGTTTCATTATATATATTTTCATTTATATATAGATATGTAATTATAGTTAAGTTATGTGTATTAAATATATATTTATATATATAATCTTCATTTTTGTGCTTATAACCTTAATAATGTCATTAATAATGTTACTTTTGTATTCGTATTTATTTTAATGATAATGATACAGATAATATTGATAGCATTAATAATGATAGTTTTAGTAAAAATAATATTTCTTAATAATAATGGTAAGTTAAATAATAATTTTATTTTTAATAGGTATTTTAATGATACTATTAGTAAAAATGATCATAATAATAATGTAACTGTAATAATAATAATAATAATAATAATAATATTAATGAATAAAAATAATAATAATAATATTAATAATAACGATAATACTAATAATATAATGATATTTGAAAATAATAATATTACATTTTAAGTCATCACTTTAATTAGAAGTTTAATCATCTTTATAACTATATTTGTATTTATAATCTACATGTATATAATTATAACTTTAACTATTAATTGTTTTTACTTATTCACAATAACAATAACAATAATAATAATCATAATAATAATAATTAATAAAAATGAATTACTACCTTAAAAGGGTTTAAAAAAAGGCTTTCAAAAAAATATGCCACTGCTCAGATTCGAACCCTTGACCTCTCATTAATCCACTAACACACTTAGCCATTCATCTGATTCTGTTTTTCTGTTAGAACTAGGATATTAAATTCTTTTAACCTAAATCTGTTTTCCTTCCTTCTCATCATTATCATCATGAACCCAAATAACCATTGTCATCTAACCATCATTCAATTAATACCACGAACTTTCTCCTTATCATATCATTATTATTATAACCTAATCATTATCATTATCCTTATTTTCTAACACCAATTCGTTTAACAAACTATAGAGATAGAACCCGTAACAATAACAGTGACATAGTGGTTCTTTTTCGACAGACACAGAATCCGAAACAGAAACTTTGTGTGTAACAGGAAAAGGGTTTGCAGGTTAATGATTTGTAACGGCTGTAGTAGTATCATACTCGTATCATCATTCTCCATCACCATACTTGATCACCAATCAATAAAAATAAATGCAGCAGGCCCAACAGAAGTTTAAGAGCCCAAATTAGCAAGAGTCTAAGTAGTGATCTAATCCAAAACCTATTGCAAATCTACTTAAAACGGTCCAAAGAAAGAAAATGGAACACGATCTATAATAAACTCCAACTCCTTCATAGCTCAATAATCTGATTTAGGGATTCGTAATTGGTGGGGGTCGGTTAATAGAAAAAAAATGAAAAAGGGAATACGAATGGGTGGTTACCGAAATCTTTTTTTTTTTTATAACCTAAATGCTCCACTCATCATCTCACTTGATTATATTCTTCTTTTTCTTGGGCACTAGCAAAAGAATAATGAAAGGAGTACTTGGTTAAAGTTGTCGGTTGATGATTATTAAACTATCTCAACTTTTATATAAAGCAAGTTGCGGAGAACATACAAGAAATACTTCGAGTAAAGCATATTTGTGTGTGTGGTGTTTGTTGATTTCACGAAAAGGAACAGAAAAACGATAATGGCAGTAGCATACGGGAAGGGTTGCAAGTTGGTTTGGTTCGATCTTCACAGCAGAAAATATTACAATAACACTAGATAAGGCTGTGTTGCAGGAGCTCATAAATTTCACGATTTTTCTAACAACAGGAAGAAGTTGTTCTTCATGGGTTTCAATTGTGATGGTGGTGTTGGGTGGTGATTGAGGAAAGGTGGTGGTTGGCGATAAGATACCTTAACGATAGTCGTTTTGTTTCGAGCATTAAGTGGGTGCAGCAGCTGCATGTTCGTGTTGTGGTGTTCACGAGTAGTAGTAAAAATATGATGACTAGTCGTGGTCTACTAGCGGTGATGGTGGAGTTGAAGGTGGTGATGATGTTCATGTAACAGAAAATGAAAGAAGCAAAAGAGATATCGCTGATAATGGTGATAGTTGTTCGAATAAGTCTACACAATCTAAGATATTCGATTGATATATGGCTGAAGGAGTCGTCGACAGAATCAATTTAGGAGCAGATATGGATAATAAAAAATAATTTAAAAGATTGATTAAGATTGTTAACAAATTTTGGTTTTATCTTGTTGTTTAGATTCAGATTCGTACGACTTGATATAATCAGCTACAGAACGAAAGCAAGTGGAAACAGATTGGTACTTATTTTGGGGAAGAAAAAAAAAACAAAATAGCTAAAGTTGATTGTGATGTCAAAGAGATCCCAATCTGTTTACAGCTATTTAATTATAACTAATTATAACTAAAATAATATTACAATTAATATTAATAATAATACTAAATAATAATATTAATACAAACAAGAATAATATATACATAATTATAATAATAGTTAACAATAATCCTAACAATATTGATAATACAAGTAATTATTAATAATACTCTTAAACATGATATTATTAATGATAATAATAATAATTTGTATTATCTTTATAATAGTATTTATAACATTGATTATATTTTTAATGATAATGGTAATAAGGAAAATGGTAATCTTAATAATTCTCTATATATATATATATATATATATATATATATATATATATATATTTTTTTTTTAATGGAACTCATAATAACATATACCTATCTATTAATAATACTTAATTATTCTAATTGTTATTTTTCATTTATTTAAAGTATACTTTATCCAGATATTATATATTCATTAATTAAACATTTTTAAATAACAGTTTTTAGATTATCTTAAGTTATTTTTTCATAACAATTAAATCGCATAATAGTTTAATTTATAATATATATTTATTTACATACATTCTTATTTATATATATATACATTTCTATTTACAATTAAGGTTCGTGAATCGTCGAGAGCAGTCGAAGGTAAATGATTATATGAACACAGTTCAAAGTTTTTGACATTTCAACAATACAGACTTTGCTTATCTTGTCGAAATTATATAAAGATCAAGTTTAAATTTGGTCGAAAATTGCCGGGTCATCACAGTACCTACCCGTTAAAGAAATTTCGTCCCGAAACTTGAGTGAAGTGGTCATGGTTAACAATAAAATTGTTTCATGGCGAATAAAAGTTGACAAATGGAGTTTTATCATTATTGACTAATATAGATAAAACGATTCGATCATATGATGCGTACGAATGAAACTGTCACAACAGATTGAGATAGAGATTTAACTTTTGACGTAGTCACGGTGGAAATTAGAAAATAAGGGGTGGCTTAGCTTTTGACCTTGTCTTGGTTGAATTCCGAAATTCAAGAGATGTAAAGAAAATATTCGAAATCTAAAGGATTTGATTCTTCGGCGAGTAAGAAAAATTAAGATCTCTAAAATTAAATACGGTGATCTGCCTCGATTACTCTGTCTGATATTTCCTTTATAAATTAAGCTCTTCCGTTCCCTTATTCTCACCATTTCTATACAATCCCCAAATTAAAAAGATTATGAAAATACTTAATCAAATTCTGATCCTTGTCCTTATCCTCACTATCGCAACAATTATTCTCCTTTTCCAATTACCATCAGAGGAATCTGTTTTCTTCTACTTCGCCCTCGGGGTTATAATGTTTTTAATTCTCCCGTGTCTTTATGTTGCGATAAACATTGATATATACGGTTTGTAGTTTATGTGTTGTTATCGGGCTTTATATCTTCCCTTATACTTCAAAGTTCTTGCTCATGTTTTATATAATCATTGTCATCCCTAGTTAATACTTCCCCCTATTTGCTGCGATTTATACTCCAATTTCTATTTCGGAGTTTTGTCCCTTCATTTCTTCTTCTTACGATTGGGCATCTCTTGTAATGGTCCAGAATTCACAGATATAAGTTTCAGAATGAACATTGTTAATGTCCTAAGAAAGAAATGGTAATAGCACAATTTGACTTGTCAAATTACCAGAAATCAAGGAAAGATAGGACTATCAAGAGAAATATGTTCTTGATATGTTTATAAATTAGACAGAACGTAAGAGTCATGTAACATGGCACATGATGACGTTATGATCTGTGAATCATCACGTTCCATTAGAAACTCAGCATGACTTACTGTAATATAATCACGTTGATCAAGTGTCATTATATTATAATAACTCATGCATCAGTTCCCAACATTACTTCAATAACATTCATATTTTAAGCTTTAAAGTTTACAGAATATAGAAACTAAACAGTTTCCGTTATGGTGTAATACAGATGACGTGAAAAGATAACTGATTTCAGATAAGGATAGTTATGAAAATATCTTTAGAAATATCGAAGATATTTATGACGATATTTTGGAACATCTAAGATCGAAGGTTGATGAAGAAAATCCTTTCACAAGGATTTAGAATAGATAAGGAGTGAGATATTCGTTGAAGAGTTCATCAGATACAGAATCATCTGAATTTGTTAAGTACATGTTTAGTCCTTGTGATTTATCTACAGTCTCCTTCATGTTTTGCTTAATTTGTTTTTCAGTTCTGACTTTTCTGAGCTTTTCCAACATACTATTCTTTATCATCAAACTTCCGATGATTTAAGGTCGTTTACGGCTATCTACGGTTTCTTCTGCTTCATTCAGCTTTTTCAACAATCAGAGTATTGATTTGTAGACTGAGTGCTTTTCAGAATTTCAGAATGAAAGATCATAATTCTAAGAGATAAATGTTATACATATAACTGTTGATGTAGATATGCTGTGAGTTTTCAAAGTACTGATTGCTGATTCCCGGTAATTGGTATGGCAGTTGTCGTTACGAGATGCAGATGAGTATATGATAGGGTTTCAATGAATAAATATAATGATTTATCAGAGAGATTTAAGCCAAGAAGCAACGAGGTTACTGGTACGTATGCTTGTAATATGGTGGAATATAAAAGGTTCCCTGGTAACAATGGCGAAAAGGCAACTTATATATCAAGAGTATAATAAGGCTATTTTGAATGAAAGTTGAAGTTGATTTGCTGGAGTTGTGACAAAATTGGCTAATTTAGAAAGGGATTGCAAAGTTATTTTGGGTAATAATAACACTAAGAAATTAGCATAGCTACGTTTTAAACGTTTACTCAGTTGCCGAGAGTTTCTCAGGTGAAAAGTTATATTCATCAATCTTTTCTTCCGTAGATGAAATGCGGTTGGTTCATCCTCTCGATTGAGGTGTTTTCAAGAATTACTAAAGATTTGGACGCAGATTGTAATCTTCAAGATACAAATGAGGTTTAAGATGAAATCAAGTGGCAAACTTGAAGAATTATTTAGTTTCATATATTATAATCAATATTTTAATTCATTTTAATTGTCCAACAATATTAGTCCACAGTCGATAGTCCACAGTTAACAATTCAATAATTCATATATATATATATATATATATATATATATATATATATATATATATATATATATATATATATTCGAATTAATTAATACGTATCGTGACCCGTGTACATGTCTCAGACTCGATCACAACTCAAAGTATATATATTATTGTAGAATCAACCTCAACCCTGTATAGAGAACTCGATCATTACTGCATATAGAGTGTCTATGGTGATTCCAAATAATATATATAGATGCGTCGATATGATATGTCAAAACCTTGTATACGTGTCCCGATATTTAAAGTGCGTAAAATAAATAACAGAAATTAAATGACGATAATTAAAGTGCGTAAAGTAAATAATAGAAATTAAATGACGATAAATAAAATTGCGAGAATGTAAATTGCGATAAATAAACTGCGATAAATAAATTGCGATAATTAAATGGTAATACGGAATTAACAGTTAGTTAGGAACAGTTAGCTAGGATTTTGTTAGCGTGGATTCTTAATAGAATTTCATATTGTTAATTAATCTGTTTCTAATCAATTTTTATTGTGTCCATTATTTCTTCATTATGCCACTTGTTGGATTCTGATAGATCAAAATCCAAATATGAAATTGAATAAAAATGGTTATTCTACGGTGAACGGATTCGTATATCTATGGATGTAAGTAGGATAGTGAATGACTGTTGAATCAGATTCGAAGATTGTACAGTGTAACTTATTAATGTGAAATCTAAATATTCCTCGGGTATTACCTACCCGTTAAAATATTTTCACCATTAACAGTTTGTACGAAAGAATTTTTAATTACAATCTTTATGAAAATATATTCATATATATTTTCTTCAGATGTAATTATGGATTTAATGAGTCAATATGGTATTAAACCCATTTGATTTACCATTAGAACAAGAATATATAATCTCTAAAACATTAGAGATTACATAATCGTAATATAGAACTAAGATAAATGATATAGAACGTCATATAGAATGATGATTATGCTCGAGATATAGGATGAGATGTTGAGGCATGGATTGTTGATGGTACTGGTGCTGTTACTGGTGGTACTGTTGGTGCCGGTGATGTTGCTGAAGCTGGTACGTTTTGCACCATATTCTCCAGAGCCACTACTCGAGCGCAAAGCTCATTGACTTCTTCTATTACACTAGAATGATTATTGGTTCGGACGAGCGGATGAATGAGGTTTAGAATTTTAGATAGAATATAATCATGGCGAGATATTCAGGAAATGAGGGTGAAAATGGTGTTTCGGACTAGTTCACCGGTAAGTGCTTCGGGTTCTTCGTCAAGAGGCAAATTCGGTTGGTGAAAAGAATCGCCTTCTTCGCGTCTCCATTGATTAAGTCGACTACGAACCCATCAGATGAATTGGGAATGGATGATTAGTTGATTCAATCTGGTGACGCTGCTTCCGGAGCTTAGGTGAAACTCTATGTTGGAATAGCTGTCGGAATAGTTATCGGAATCTAAGGGACTCGAACTGGTTGAGGAATTCACCTCGTATGATCAGCTGAAGGATTTTAGATAAGAAATAGATTATAGGATGTAGATTAGTACCCTGCAATATATAATTTACATATGCATATATATACTCAAATCCCATAAGTTACGGAGGAATCTACAGAATACGATAGGCAAAGTTTACAGTAACAGGTACGCTAAGATATGGATTAGTAGATACGCTAAGATACGAATTTTGTCTATACACTATTCATGCAATCATTGCAGTAAGATATGTCTAGACTAAGAATGATAAGCAGGTAATTTCCTAAGGATGATAAGCAGATGATTTCCGACTAGAAATGATAAGCAAAATTTTTGACATGCAGACACGGTCGAAGTCCAGACTCACTAATACATACTAACAACTATCAGTTAGACATACTGATGCAAGACCTGGTTCTCTAAGACCACCGCTCTGATACCAACTGAAAGGACCCGTCCTAATCTATCTGGACGAAGTCACCAACAACTGGTTCCATTGCGATGATCGACTCCAAATACTGTCTTTAAAATGAGCAAATGCACAGCGGAATGTTTCTTTTATACCTGAGAATAAACATGCTTTCAAGTGTCAACCAAAAGGTTGGTGAGTTCATTAGTTTAACATAAATAATCATTTCATAATTTTAATAGACCACAAGATTTCATATTTCCATTTCTCATAAACATACGTCCCATGCATATAGACAAAATATCATTCGTATGGATTGAACACCTGGTAACCGACATTCACAATATATATATAAGAATATCCCCATCATTCCGGGATCCTCCTTCGGACATGATATAAATTTCGAAGTACTAAAGCATCCGGTACTTTGGATGGGGCTTGTTGGGCCCGATAGATCTATCTTTAGAGTTCGCGTCAATTAGGGTGTCTGTTCCCTAATTCTTAGATTACCAGACTTAATACAAAGGGGCATATTCGATTTCGATCATTCAACCATATAATGTAGTTTTGATTACTTGTGTCTATTTCGTAAAAACATTTATAAAAATTGCGCATGTATTCTCAGTCCCAAAAATATATATATAAAAAGGGAGTAATGAAAACTCACGCATATAAATATTGTAAAACAGTTAATAAAGCATTTGCATGTATTCTCAGCCCAAAAATGTAAAGAGTAAAAAGGGCAAATGAAACTCACCTAATGTATTTTGTAGTAAAAATACATATAACGACATTAAACAACGCAGTGTTGGCCTCGGATTCATGAACCTATATCAATTGTATATATATATATTAAAACATATTCTTGAAATCGAATAATTTCTATATGTTATTATTAATGATGTAATTAATTTATACAGTAGATTAATAAGTTTCATTATATATATTTTCATTTATATATAGATATGTAATTATAGTTAAGTTATGTGTATTAAATATATATTTATATATATAATCTTCATTTTTGTGCTTATAACCTTAATAATGTCATTAATACTGTTACTTTTGTATTCGTATTTATTTTAATGATAATGATACAGATAATATTGATAGCATTAATAATGATAGTTTTAGTAAAAATAATATTTCTTAATAATAATGGTAAGTTAAATAATAATTTTATTTTTAATAGGTATTTTAATGACACTATTAGTAAAAATGATCATAATAATAATGTAACTGTAATAATAATAATAATAATAATATTAATGAATAAAAATAATAATAATAATATTAATAATAACGATAATACTAATAATATAATGATATTTGAAAATAATAATATTACATTTTAAGTCATCACTTTAATTAGAAGTTTAATCATCTTTATAACTATATTTGTATTTATAATCTACATGTATATAATTATAACTTTAACTATTAATTGTTTTTACTTATTCACAATAACAATAACAATAATAATAATCATAATAATAATAATTAATAAAAATGAATTACTACCTTAAAAGGGTTTAAAAAAAGGCTTTCAAAAAAATATGCCACTGCTCAGATTCGAACCCTTGACCTCTCATTAATCCACTAACACACTTAGCCATTCATCTGATTCTGTTTTTCTGTTAGAACTAGGATATTAAATCCTTTTAACCTAAATCTGTTTTCCTTCCTTCTCATCATTATCATCATGAACCCAAATAACCATTGTCATCTAACCATCATTCAATTAATACCACGAACTTTCTCCTTATCATATCATTATTATTATAACCTAATCATCATCATTATCCTTATTTTCTAACACCAATTCGTTTAACAAACTATAGAGATAGAACCCATAATAATAACAGTGACATAGTGGTTCTTTTTCGACAGACACAGAATCCGAAACAGAAACTTTGTATGTAACAGGAAAAGGGTTTGCAGGTTAATGATTTGTAACGGCTGTAGTAGTATCATACTCGTATCATCATTCTCCATCACCATACTCGATCACCAATCAATAAAAATAAATGCAGCAGGCCCAACAGAAGTTTAAGAGCCCAAATTAGCAAGAGTCTAAGTAGTGATCTAATCCAGAACCTATTGTAAATCTACTTAAAACGGTCCAAAGAAAGAAAATGGAACACGATCTATAATAAACTCCAACTCCTTCATAGCTCAATAATCTGATTTAGGGATTCGTAATTGGTGGGGGTCGGTTAATAGAAAAAAAATGAAAAAGGGAATACGAATGGGTGGTTACCGAAATTTTTTTTTTTTTTTTTATAACCTAAATGCTCCACTCATCATCTCACTTGATTATATTCTTCTTTTTCTTGGCCACTAGCAAAAGAATAATGAAAGGAGTACTTGGTTAAAGTTGTCGGTTGATGATTATTAAACTATCTCAACTTTTATATAAAGCATGTTGTGGAGAACATACAAGAAATACTTCGAGTAAAGCATATTTGCGTGTGTGGTGTTTGTTGATTTCACGAAAAGGAACAGAAAAACGATAATGGCAGTAGCATACGGGAAGGGTTGCAAGTTGGTTTGGTTCGATCTTCACAGCAGAAAATATTACAATAACACTAGATAAGGCTGTGTTGCAGGAGCTCATAAATTTCACGATTTTTCTAACAACAGGAAGAAGTAGTTCTTCATGGGTTTCAATTGTGATGGTGGTGTTGGGTGGTGATTGAGGAAAGGTGGTGGTTGGCGATAAGATACCTTAACGATAGTCGTTTTGTTTCGAGCATTAAGTGGGTGCAGCAGCTGCATGTTCGTGTTGTGGTGTTCACGAGTAGTAGTAAAAATATGATGACTAGTCGTGGTCTACTAGCGGTGATGGTGGAGTTGAAGGTGGTGATGATGTTCATGTAACAGAAAATGAAAGAAGCAAAAGAGATATCGCTGATAATGGTGATAGTTGTTCGAATAAGTCTACACAATCTAAGATATTCGATTGATATATGGCTGAAGGAGTCGTCGACAGAATCAATTTAGGAGCAGATATGGATAATAAAAAATAATTTAAAAGATTGATTAAGATTGTTAACAAATTTTGGTTTTATCTTGTTGTTTAGATTCAGATTCGTACGACTTGATATAATCAGCTACAGAACGAAAGCAAGTGGAAACAGATTGGTACTTATTTTGGGGAAGAAAAAAAAACAAAATAGCTAAAGTTGATTGTGATGTCAAAGAGATCCCAATCTGTTTACAGCTATTTAATTATAACTAATTATAACTAAAATAATATTACAATTAATATTAATAATAATACTAAATAATAATATTAATACAAACAAGAATAATATATACATAATTATAATAATAGTTAACAATAATCCTAACAATATTGATAATACAAGTAATTATTAATAATACTCTTAAATATGATATTATTAATGATAATAATAATAATTTGTATTATCTTTATAATAGTATTTATAACATTGATTATATTTTTAATGATAATGGTAATAAGGAAAATGGTAATCTTAATAATTCTCTATATATATTTTTATATATATATATATTTTTAATGGAACTCATAATAACATATACCTATCTATTAATAGTACTTAATTATTCTAATTGTTATTTTTCATTTATTTAAAGTATACTTTATCCAGATATTATATATTCATTAATTAAACATTTTTAAATAACAGTTTTTAGATTATCTTAAGTTATTTTTTCATAATAATTAAATCGCATAATAGTTTAATTTATAATATATATTTATTTACATACATTCTTATTTATATATATATATATACATTTCTATTTACAATTAAGGTTCGTGAATCGTCGAGAGCAGTCGAAGGTAAATGATTATATGAACACAGTTCAAAGTTTTTGACATTTCAACAATACAGACTTTGCTTATCTTGTCGAAATTATATAAAGATCAAGTTTAAATTTGGTCGAAAATTGCCGGGTCATCACAGTACCTACCCGTTAAAGAAATTTCGTCTCAAAACTTGAGTGAAGTGTTCATGGTTAACAATAAAATTGTTTCATGGCGAATAAAAGTTGACAAATGGAGTTTTATCATTATTGACTAATATAGATAAAACGATTCGATCATATGATGCGTACGAATGAAACTGTCACAACAGATTGAGATAGAGATTTAACTTTTGACGTAGTCACGGTGGAAATTAGAAAATAAGGGGTGGCTTAGCTTTTGACCTTGTCTTGGTTGAATTCCGAAATTCAAGAGATGTAAAGAAAATCTTCAAAATCTAAAGGATTTGATTCTTCGGCGAGTAAGGAAAATTAAGATCTCTAAAATTAAATACGGTGATCTGCCTCGATTACTCTGTCTGATATTTCCTTTATAAATTAAGCTCTTCCGTTCCCTTATTCTCACCATTTCTATACAATCCCCAAATTAAAAAGATTATGAAAATACTTAATCAAATTCTGATCCTTGTCCTTATCCTCACTATCGCAACAATTATTCTCCTTTTCCAATTACCATTAGAGGAATCTGTTTTCTTCTACTTCGCCCTCGGGGTTATAATGTTTTTAATTCTCCCGTGTCTTTATGTTGCGATAAACATTGATATATACGGTTTGTAGTTTATGTGTTGTTATCGGGCTTTATATCTTCCCTTATACTTCAAAGTTCTTGCTCATGTTTTCTATAATCATTGTCATCCCTAGTTAATACTTCCCCCTATTTGCTGCGATTTATACTCCAATTTCTATTTCGGAGTTTTGTCCCTTCATTTCTTCTTCTTACGATTGGGCATCTCTTGTAATGGTCCAGAATTCACAGATATAAGTTTCAGAATGAACATTGTTAATGTCCTAAGAAAGAAATTGTAATAGCACAATTTGACTTGTCAACTTACCAGAAATCAAGGAAAGATAGGACTATCAAGAGAAATATGTTCTTGATATGTTTATAAATTAGACAGAACGTAAGAGTCATGTAACATGGCACATGATGACGTTATGATCTGTGAATCATCACGTTCCATTAGAAACTCAGCATGACTTACTGTAATATAATCACGTTGATCAAGTGTCATTATATTATAATAACTCATGCATCAGTTCCCAACATTACTTCAATAACATTCATATTTTAAGCTTTAAAGTTTACAGAATATTGAAACTAAACAGTTTCCTTTATGGTGTAATACAGATGACGTAAAAAGATAACTGATTTCAGATAAGGATAGTTATGAAAATATCTTTAGAAATATCGAAGATATTTATGACGATATTTTGGAACATCTAAGATCGAAGGTTGATAAAGAAAATCCTTTCACAAGGATTTAGAATAAATAAGGAGCGAGATATTCGTTGAAGAGTTTATCAGATACAGAATCATCTGAATTTGTTAAGTACATGTTTAGTCCTTGTGATTTGTCTACAGTCTCCTTCATGTTTTGCTTAATTTGTTTTTCAGTTCTAACTTTTCTGAGCTTTTCCAACATACTATTCTTTATCATCAAACTTCCGATGATTTAAGGTCGTTTACGGCTATCTACGGTTTCTTCTGCTTCATTCAGCTTTTTCAACATTCAGAGTATTGATTTGTAGACTGAGTGCTTTTCAGAATTTCAGAATGAAAGATCATAATTCTAAGAGATAAATGTTATACATATAACTGTTGATGCAGATATGCTGTGAGTTTTCAAAGTACTGATTGCTAATTCCCGGTAATTGGTATGGCAGTTGTCGTTACGAGATGCAGATGAGTATATGATAGGGTTTCAATGAATAAATATAATGATTTATCAGAGAGATTTAAGCCAAGAAGCATCGAGGTTACTGGTACGTCTGCTTGTAATATGGTGGAATATAAAAGGTTCCCTGGTAACAATGGCGAAAAGGCAACTTATATATCAAGAGTATAATAAGGCTATTTCGAATGAAAGTTGAAGTTGATTTGCTGGAGTTGTGACAAAATTGGCTAATTTAGAAAGGGATTGCAAAGTTATTTTGGGTAATAATAACACTAAGAAATTAGCATAGCTACGTTTTAAACATTTACTCTGTTGCCGAGAGTTTCTCAGGTGAAAAGTTATATTCATCAATCTTTTCTTCCGTAGATGAAATGCGGTTGGTTCATCCTCTCGATTGAGGTGTTTTCAAGAATTACTAAAGATTTGGACGTAGATTGTAATCTTCAAGATACAAATGAGGTTTAAGATGAAATCAAGTGGCAAACTTGAAGAATTATTTAGTTTCATATATTATAATCAATATTTTAATTCATTTTAATTGTCCAACAATATTAGTCCACAGTCGATAGTCCACAGTTAACAATTCAATAATTCATAGGCGACTCACAACTAGAATCCTTACACGGTTCTCTAACCACACACTCTACTGAGTGTAACCCAATTCTATAATCATTAGACTTGCTACATCCCATCACGGGATTCAAGTCTTCGTCGTACACACACAAATCGGTCCTCCTAGTTACGATGAGTAACTACAACCAAATGACAATCCCAACAATGCACCCACTACGTAGGGTGACTAAGTACGCGCCGAACTCGTGAGTTGGCTCACTCACTTAACTCACCGAATCTACTGTAACACTTCCTGGCTCGCAATGAACTCGATGTGACAACAATCACATCACCCGAGACAACTATAACCTTGGAACCATTAAAAGATTCCTCATTCATCCCGAATCTACCCCAACCATGCCACGTTCCCTCCGCTCGGTACCAGTCATGTCATGCTCGATGTCAAGATACACTTTCGTAATAATGGTGATCGGTCACTATTACCAATGCGTACCTTAGCATTTCCACATGGTCACGCAAAGTACTTTACCCAGACTAACGCAACATTTACACAAAATAACACGCGATAACTCCTAGTACCCGAATGACCAAAGTCCTTACCGTGAACTTGATCACTCAAAACCTCCAAATATACGAATATCTCCAATAGATTCATCCCTAGGACACCGTACCAAAAGATACCTGTATATACACACCAATATACAATAATAATAAACGAACACAAGTACACCACAACAACAAGTCAACCCACAACCTAGGTGACTATCACTAAAACAACGTCCAAGTTCGCCTACTTACATTAGGCACTAGCAATCTAAGGCACTAATTTACACATGAAATAAGGCCCCACAAAAAAAAATCCCACATTGGACAAACACAAGTCCTAGTTAGTCACCTACTCTAAGGCACTAACAAATCTCAATCCGACCCGTAATCCTACAAGTCCCACAATTAACGCACCACTGTCAATAAGTCTAAGACTAGGCACCTATTCCAAGGTCACCTAATTCCCTTAGACCATGCTCTGATACCACTTGTAACAACCCAACCCGTTATCCAACCGAAACACGATAATTTTTTTTTACCAAACAGCGCAGTTTCAGACATATGGAGCGCCGCTCCATATAAGGGCGCGCCGCTCCAAAGTGGCCTGCCCACTTTCTTTTTATGCTCGTTCGTAAAACACGTTTCTCATAACTTTTAAATGAAACAAATTATCATATCACGTCAATATAAGTAAAACTAAGAATTTCCCACAATAAAATAGAGTTTTACCACACCGAGCCCACATCGACCCAAATTACGACAAGTGACCATTTCGACCCATTTTAGTTTAATACAAAACATAGACCGAGCATGGCGATTTGGGATACGCTACCCAATCTTAATCAAATCCAACATTATGTCTTCTAAAGCAAACTACGCAAGTCCACTAGTCCCCACACTTACCCGAGCCATCTTCCACGCAAATCTATAAAAATGTAAACAACAAGAGGGTAAGCTAACGCTTAGTGAATGCAATAATTATACATATACATATATAATCTACTTACTTGCAAACACTTACACAAATACCGCAATACGAGCTAGCAACTCAACAAACATGAAATGACAATGCATACTAAACATTCGCAATTCACAATAAGCTAGCATCGCGAAAAGCATATAGTTCACAATTTAATATGCTAAAACTACAACACATAACCATGGTTAACCAATCGTACAAGGGAATGGTGCCCGCGAAAGACCATCAGAGTTCACAACATCCATTAGTGTACTTAACACCTCGCATCACTAAGCCCCGGGTGGCATCTTAACACCTCGATACTTCACCCCGAGTGGCATCTTAACACCTCGATGCTTCACTCTTTTATTTTATGGAGTGGTGCCTTAACACCTCGACACTTCACTCCTAGGTGACATCTTAACACCTCGATGCTTCACCCCTAGGTGGCATCTTAATACCTCAATGCTTCACCCCGAGTGGCATCTTAACACCTCGATGCTTCACTCGTCAAACATTCCGGAGTGGTGTCTTAACACTTCGACACTTCACTCGTCATGTGAGATGTGGCGTCTTAACACCTCGACACTTCACATTTCAC
Organism: Rutidosis leptorrhynchoides; assembly: GCF_046630445.1. Lineage (NCBI taxonomy): Eukaryota > Viridiplantae > Streptophyta > Magnoliopsida > Asterales > Asteraceae > Rutidosis > Rutidosis leptorrhynchoides. Next base: position 463,560,811 of record NC_092337.1, on the reverse strand, counting down.
TCTACACAAATAAATACATCATATACATACACATATAATTATTCCACTCACCTTGGAATGCCCGCACAAGTCATGTACAACATGATCTTCGTCCTCAAATCTGAGCAAGTAACCACCTATATCACACATAGGTACAATATACACATAAATAGCCATTCTCTAAAAGAGAACTCAACACAAACATCCCTTAGCCGAGAGATCAAACCTTGCTCGCCAAAACCCGCCCATTTAATCACCTAATGGACACAAACCAATTACCACTTCGGGTGGTAATTCAAACCAACACAACAAAGTACAATTTATCCCAAATCATACTTTACACCAATTAGACCAAACCTAGGTCTTAAAACTAAATTACTATTTAGGTAGTAATAATTTCAAACGCCAATAACACCAAGACCCCAACATGTGCAATATTGACCCATATTGCTTTTGGCCACGTTTGACTTATGTTAAATATCATTTTAACCCAAAATTACTTCTCGCTAGTAATTACATCCAAAAACATCATTTAACACTTAACAAAAGTGTTTAACATCCATTTAATCCAAATTAGTGTCATCCTCAATTTTGACCCAATTCAAATTACCCATTTTGACCAAAGTCATAAAACGCCCCAAAATCACTAACGGCTAGTGATTATATTTCCAAGACAACCACTAACACATAAATGAAGTATTTACCTACTTGATTTACCAATACTTGGCTTAAAACTTAATTTGACACCGAATCAAGCTTACTTGACCCCAAAATACCCATTTGACCCAAATTAGGGTTTACACCCAAAATTAAGTCAACACACACCAAAAATCACTAGTACACAAGTGTTCTAAGTTTAACCAACATATGCAAGGTCCAAACTAACAAGTTCATCAATCAAAACTCTAAGTCACCAATTTAGGTTTACTTACATGAATCTTACCCAAAAACCCCCAAATTTCACAATAAATGGGTTTATAACACTAACTAACACAAACCCTAACTCAAACAAGAAATCAAACACTACAATTTGGATTAGGGTTTACCTCAAGCACTAAAACGAGCTCTAGTTGCTAGAAACACTAAGGAGAACCAAAACCCGCTTCCAATTTGGGCAAAAATCACCATCTTCATCATCCATTCAAGCTTCCTCTCTCTAGAACTCACTCTCACTCTCTAAGATAAGATGGGAGTGTTTGTGGATGTGAAAGTGATCCAAAAGTGGATCTAAAACTGATATTTAAGCCACAAATCCGTCCATAAGTGAAAGGACCAAAGTACCCCTCATTTAACCCTTTAAAGTGCTGAAAAATTGCATCAGACGCGATCGGAGCGCCGCTCCATAAGGTGGAGCGCCGCTCCAACCTTCAGGTCAGTTTTCAGTAACTTGTTTTGGCCATAACTTTTTGACCGTAGCTCCGTTTTCGATGAATCAAATATCGTTGGAAACGTAATAAGATTTTCTTTCCAATGGTAAGGCTTTGAAACATCAACACCAACTTTATTTGGGGTTGAAAAGATACGTACACACCTTGTCACTTCAGATAACGTCCAGTTTCCTTCGACGTTCGAGCAAGCAACACGTACATGCTTCGTACACCATAAATACATTATGTACAATAAATATTTGGGTCTTACAACTCTCCCCCACTTAAACTCGATCACGTCCTCGTGATCTTTGTCACTTAACCCATCCGTACCTACACCCTATGGTCCTTTGATGTACTTTCGAACTCGAAGTCTACGAAATTTCCCGCAACCCGAAGATCTTACACCGCACTTAAGCGACCCTTCCGATGAATCACCCCCTTTCAACTTAAATCTCCATCTGCGATTTACCAAATCCACGAATTCGAGCACTAGAAACTTGCTCAATCCCTCACATCGGGAAGAACTCAACCAATCTCGTACCGAGATATCACCCCCTTAGTGTACCCTTCATAAGTACAATGCCAAGAGTAACCAAGTCCCACGATAAGGTCAACCTCCAAAATGACGAAGACCGAGTAAAAGTGAATCCTTACGGATAGCACTTACCACTTAACATCCCTTCAAGTTCTCCCGGCTACAACTCGCAACAAGCTATATTCCTTCAACGAAGAAATCTCGGTATCGCCAACTAATCACACTAGGGGCATAAACTTTCCCATAAATTAATCCGCACATGACCATCAGTCTCTAGACTAATCCAGGACGATGATAATACACCACGAGTTAGACGAAACATCAACACTCGACACAGGGTTTCTCCCCTAAACCCTGCAACACATCCGTACAATACGGCTTCCTAGCACTAGTATGGAAACTATTTGTGTACTAGAATCCTGCCAACAGCGAATTATCATCCCAACAATTCGCAATTCGTCACGCGACCTTCAAAAATATTCACCAATGTCAGGTGAATCCTCCAACCTAGACCGTCCGTTAAGGATGGCCTCGACATATAGTGCAACTAAAGGGTCACATCACTAGGGAACACACTCACGTAAACAAATAACATCCGCGCGTCTCTATGTGAGACAATCGAAACTGGCACTCCGCGCCTCACAATCGTCCATAAAATGGAATAATCCACTGACGATTTCCACGATCACGTTTCCAAAGGGGAAAATATAGTATCCATACCGAAACCGAACTCGTACCTACGCAACAGTACTATCCGGGTTTCGCACCAACCCAATCTTACATCACGAGAGCACCCGCAACGATGGTTTCATTCTCTGACTTCGGGATCTCAAACTTCACATCTGGTCTCATACCGCACATTTGTACCACATGACCACTTTGCTTAAGAAGACTTACACTCCATTAAATCCTTTCATCACGATTCTACACACAACATTCCGGAATTGTAACTCTCAATCGTAATGCACGATCTTGAGTCGACACTAGTAACCCGTCGCTCTTCCTCATTAAGAACTCCAAATCCCTATTGAGGCCTAGCACGGTAAACTACGCCACTTCTCTTTACATAACACCACCGGAGCTTCCTCGGGCGGTAGTAAAAACTCCCCCACTTAGGATTCAGCTCCACATTCTCACCGCCAAGACGATAATATCCCGCGGAATTACCCTTCCACGACACAAACACGATCATTCTCATCATTGATCATAATCACCGAATCACCGCAAATTTACTTTAGCTCAAAGAGCCATCATACACAATCACTAGAGATGTCGTACATGCGACGACATCGCACCTTCATACCACAAATCACAACTAATAGCCCTTCATCGTTCGCAAAGAGAACTCCACCCAAGTCCTACACATGCCTCTAAGCCTAGGCATATGTCACTCCACTTACTTAGTAGTGATTCTCAGTGGAGATCACCCGACCTTCCACTTAACGAATCGTTATCAACAATTGCTCACTCTCATGAAGAAGAGTGACCAATCCGGCACAATAATTGTGTCGACCGCAATATCAACACTTCATCACAACCTTTGGCTTAACCGAACATTAAGTCCATCACCGGCTCACCGGTCATCTTTACCCATCTAACACTTAAGAGTAACAATATTGGCTCATCCGCCACTTCCTAAGAAGTATTTACGACAATGCTCTTAAACTTCGACTATCGCAACCGTCGAATTACTATCACCCGTCGATCATTATTAAAATCTTCGATGCTTCCAAGGGTATCTCACGGGCACCCTAAGCACAAAGTAATCACACCATCACCGGAGTTGAACATTACACTAGCAGGTATAAGAAGGCACCTGACGCCGTGTCATGCAGACTCCCACCACAATCAACCGAATTTTAGAAACTCGATCTTTAGGTTCCATACACCCGACGTCACCTATCTCTCTATAATAATGACCCGCAGTCATACCTACCCGTCATACCTTATGGTTTATCATCTTATCAAAAGTTTCTAGCGGTCGCACGCTACCCGCAATTTCCACAAGGCCCAAACGATATAGCCTCACGAACCCTTCGTCTAACATTAAAGAGATGCTTGGAAACACCAAGTCTTACACCCTTCCGCACATTGGCACAACCACATCATAAAGGGGTATTCCATTAGGAATGTTACCCTATAATCCCCAACACGCTAACACACTACGCAATCACCGTCATACGGGTCCCACTACTATGAGTTTAAGGACCCGAAGACTTCTCGATTCGCCAATTCCAAGGCGACTCACAACTAGAATCCTTACACGGTTCTCTAACCACACACTCTACTGAGTGTAACCCAATTCTATAATTATTAGACTTGCTACATCCCATCACGGGATTCAAGTCTTCGTCGTACACACACAAATCGGTCCTCCTAGTTACGATGAGTAACTACAACCAAATGACAATCCCAACAATGCACCCACTACGTAGGGTGACTAAGTACGCGCCGAACTCGTGAGTTGGCTCACTCACTTAACTCACCGAATCCACTGTAACACTTCCTGACTCGCAATGAACTCGATGTGACAACAATCACATCACCCGAGACAACTATAACCTAGGAACCATTAAAAGATTCCTCATTCATCCCGAATCTACCCCAACCATGCCACGTTCCCTCCGCTCGGTACCCGTCATGTCATGCTCGATGTCAAGATACACTTTCGTAATAATGGTGATCGGTCACTATTACCAATGCGTACCTTAGGATTTCCACATGGTCACGCAAAGTACTTTACCCGGACTGACGCAACATTCACACAAAATAACACGCGATAACTCCTAGTACCCGAATGACCAAACTCCTTACCGTGAACTTGATCACTCAAAACCGCCAAATATACAAATCTCTCCAATAGATTCATCCCTAGGACACCGTACCAAAAGATACCTGTATATACACACCAATATACAATAATAATAAACGTACACAAGTACACCACAACAACAAGTCAACCCACAACCTAGGTGACTATCACTAAAACAACGTCCAAGTTCGCCTACTTACATTAGGCACTAGCAATCTAAGGCACTAATTTACACATGAAATAAGGCCCCACAAAAAAAAATCCCACATTGGACAAACACAAGTCCTAGTTAGTCACCTACTCTAAGGCACTAACAAATCTCAATCCGACCCGTAATCCTACAAGTCCCGCAATTAACGCACCACTGTCAATAAGTCTAAGACTAGGCACCTATTCCAAGGTCACCTAATTCCCTTAGACCATGCTCTGATACCACTTGTAACAACCCAACCCGTTATCCAACCAAAACACGATAATTTTTTTTTTACCAAACAGCTCAGTTTCAGACATATGGAGCGCCGCTCCATATAAGGGCGCGCCGCTCCAAAGTGGCCTGTCCACTTTCTTTTTATGCTCATTCGTAAAACACGTTTCTCATAACTTTTAAATGAAACAAATTATCATATCACGTCAATATAAGTAAAACTAAGAATTTCCCACAATAAAATAGAGTTTTACCACACCGGGCCCACATCGACCCAAATTAAGACAAGTGACCATTTCGACCCATTTTAGTTTAATACAAAACATAGACCGAGCATGGCGATTTGGGATACGCTACCCAATCTTAATCAAATCCAACATCACGTCTTCTAAAGCAAACTACGCAAGTCCACTAGTCCCCACACTTACCCGAGCCATCTTCCACGCAAATCTATAAAAATGTAAACAACGAGAGGGTAAGCTAACGCTTAGTGAATGCAATAATTATAATATACATATATAATCTACTTACTTGCAAACACTTACACAAATACCGCAATACGAGCTAGCAACTCAACAAACATGCAATGACAATGCATACTAAATATCCGCAATTCACAATAAGCTAGCATCGCCAAAAGCATATAGTTCACAATTTAATATGCTAAAACTACAACACATAACCATGGTTAACCAATCGTACAAGGGAATGGTGCCCGCGAAAGACCATCAGAGTTCACAACATCCATTAGTGTACTTAACACCTCGTATCACTAACCCCCGGGTGGCATCTTAACACCTCGATACTTCACCCCGAGTGGCATATTAACACCTCGATGCTTCACTCTTTTATTTTATGGAGTGGTGCCTTAACACCTCGACACTTCACTCCTAGGTGGCATCTTAACACCTCGATGCTTCACCCCTAAGTGGCATCTTAACACCTCGATGCTTCACCCCGAGTGGCATCTTAACACCTCGATGCTTCACTCGTCAAACATTCCGGAGTGGTGTCTTAACAGTTCGACACTTCACTCGTCACGTGAGATGTGGCGTCTTAACACCTCGACACTTCACATTTTACGCTACACAAATAAATACATCATATACATACACATATAATTATTCCACTCACCTTGGAATGCCCGCACAAGTCATGTACAACATGATCTTCGTCCTCAAATCCGAGCAAGTAACCACCTATATCACACATAGGTACAATATACACATAAATAGCCATTCTCTAAAAGAGAACTCGACACAAACATCCCTTAGCCGAGGGATCACACGTTGCTCGCCAAAACCCGCCCATTTAATAACCTAGTGGACACACACCAATTACCACTTCGGGTGGTAATTCAAACCAACACAACAAAGTACAATTTATCCCAAATCATACTTTACACCAATTAGACCAAACCTAGGTCTTAAAACTAAATTACTATTTAGGTAGTAATCATTTCAAACGCCAATAACACCAAGACCCCAACACGTGCAATATTGACCGATATTGCTTTTGGCCACGTTTGACTTATGTCAAATATCATTTTAACCCAAAATTACTTCTCGCGAGTAGTTACATCCAAAAACATCATTTAACACTTAACAAAAGCATTTAACATCCATTTAATCCAAATTAGTGTCATCCTCAATTTTGACCCAATTTTTGACCAAAGTCATAAAATGCCCCAAAATCACTAACGGCTAGTGATTATATTTTCAAGACAACCACTAACACCTAAATCAAGTATTTATCTACTTGATTTACCAAAACTTGGCTTAAAACTTAATTTGACACCAAATCAAGCTTACTTGACCCTAAAATACCCATTTGACCCAAATTAGAGTTTACACCCAAAATTAAGTCAACACACACCAAAAATTACTAGTACACAAGTGTTCTAAGTTTAACAACACATGCAAGGTCCAAACTAACAATTTCATCAATCAAAACCCTAAGTCACCAATTTGGGTTTACTTACATGAATCTTACCCAAAAACCCCCAAATTTCATAATAAATGGGTTTATAACACTAACTAACACAAACCCTAACTCAAACAAGAAATCAAACACTACAATTCGGATTAGGGTTTACCTCAAGCACCAAAACGAGCTCTAGTAGCTAGAAACACCAAGGAGAACCAAAACCCGCTTCCAATTTGGGCAAAAATCACCATCTTCATCATCCATTCAAGCTTCCTCTCTCTAGAACTCACTCTCACTCTCTAAGATAAGATGAGAGTGTTTGTGGATGTGAAAGTGATCCAAAAGTGGATCTAAAACTGATATTAAAGCCACAAATTCGTCCATAAGTGAAAGGACCAAAGTACCCCTCATTTAACCCTTTAAAGTGCTGAAAAATTGCATCAGATGCGATCGGAGCGCCGCTCCATAAGGTGGAGCGCCGCTCCAACCTTCAGGTCAGTTTTGAGTAACTTGTTTTGGCCATATCGTTGGAAACGTAATAAGATTTTCTTTCCAATGGTAAGGCTTTGAAACATCAACACCAACTTTATTTAGGGTTGAAAAGATACGTACACACCTTGTCACTTCAGACAACGTCCAGTTTTCTTCGACGATCGAGCAAGCAACACGTACATGCTTCGTACACCATAAATACATTATGTACAATAAATATTTGGGTCTTACAATATTATATTTGTTTCAGTTCCCAGTAACCAAAATCTATGAGTAAAGTTGGGTATAAGAGTAGCATCTGTTACAAAAACATAAATTTCTACTCATACACGTGTGAATAGGTCACTTCGGTTGATATTTAATCTCTAAGGAATGTTTGCAGCAACATGATTGAAATGATAAATCAAACGGGTTGACAATTGCCCAAACGTCTTCTTACAAGAAGTATATGTCATTACTGGCAAAATCGGATTCCAATTGAAAATGAACAGTTTTAAATATATAAGACAAAGAAATTTATAATATTGTGATTAACTGATAATCGTATATAGAAAGGTTATGCCTGTCATTAACATGTAACAACAAAATAAGTACTCCATTTGACCCGTTTATCAGTCGATTCACTCAATATAAAGTTATTGATACTCATATAGGCTGTTAATTTGTTTCGACTTTTTGTGTGAATGTAGCTTAATTACATTGGTATATAATTAGACTTATTAAGGAATCACTTTTTTATTTCAGTTTGTTTATGATTTTACAATGTGTATCAAAGTTTACACTGATCTGTGTAACTATGGCTGCACGTGACAATATTATTAGCGGCTCAATTTTTCGTCATTTAGAGTTTAATGATATGTCGTATTAACATTAGACGATGTCTTATACTCACTTTATTTTTTCATATATATGCAGTCTAACTATTGACGCCAGAAGTTTCTTCTTTTTAGTTGGTGTGTGTGATGATAATGTACTGAAAATACTTATAAAAAAAAGAGGCTGGTTAAAGCTCAAATGTCACAAAAAATATAGTCTGCAAAGACTCTTTGCAAAGTATTTTGAATACACAGGTAGTAACTTAAGACAAAATAATCAGCCATAAATTGAAAACCCTTACATTGACAAACATCTATCTATGTACTCATCTAACATATAATGTGTTACCACATGATCAATAATGATACGCATAGTGATCCGTCTTAAAATAGGCAAGCATCCCGGTAAAAATCTTACCCGGTACTACGCGTCCCGGGATACGGACTTCTTTTCTCAAACTTTCGTCTGATGTCATCCCGAAAACTCTACCATGCTGGACAAATGGCAAGACCGAGAACCCGGATGACATACACACAACCGGCACCATGTAGCCAGTCACGATAATCATAACCAGGCGTGGTAAAGCCAGCCATCATAATCATAACTGTTGGAACAAGTGTTTGGTGAGATCTACCCGGCTAAACTGAGAGCACCGTGATGCCTTAACCGGGATCGACCTGCCGACAGTACCGTCATGGCATTCCAACCCGACACGAAGATATTCTCCCGGGACAAGCACGTTGTCCCGGAAGAAAGTGCATTACCCCAGAGCAGGCACTCTGTCCTGGAATGATCACCTGATAACGGAACGAGCATGCAAGCAAGTTGCATGCCATGTCTGTAACATCCCGCATTTTTCCGTTAAATTAATTTAACGCCCGTCTTTTTTATTTTATATAACACATTTCGTATATATATTCGTATCTTTCGTATTTAGCATTTCTAATATTCACGTTATTTAATTATAACATCTCTCGTTTACTCTAGCGTATTTAAAATATTCGTTCGGTTAATTCACGCACCCGCTTCCAAACTCGAGGGACTAACTTTGCTATTTGATCAAAGATGTAACTAGTTGAACTAGTCAACACCCACCACCACCACTCATTTCATTCAATCACCTCCTCACCTCTATTACTTCCATTTTTACTCTCAACTCACACAATCAAAGATTCATCATCTAATTCGAATCTAGGAAGCTAGCATCAAATCTAATTGTACTTTTGGAATCGTTGCATCTTCCTCTAAAACTTGAAACTATTTTCATCTCATTTGGGTAACTTTCTAAAAACTCTAGATTCCTTGTTCTTGATGTTCTTGACTTAAACGTGTGTTAATTAGTCTATATGGCTCAAGTCTAACATGAATATGTGATTGGTTTGTTCGATTTTGTTGTTTTGAGTAACTAGCATGAACATTTAAAATGGGTGTGTTTAATCTTTGATTTTGGTTGATTAAATGTTAAATTTCATGTATTAAATGTGTTACTAGCTTCATTAGCTTCAATTTCATGTGTAGGTTGACTTGGAAAACTTCATTAACATGATTATTGATTTTGTGATTGTTGATTAGGGTTTGATAGACTTAAATAGGAACTTTTGATGCATTGAATGCTACGAAATGTTATTAGTAAGTGTTTATTTGCAATGTATGTTTAATTACCTTCAAAACGGCATATCGTATGTGTAAATTGGATTTTCAAATATGAAATGCATATTATGAACTTGAAGCATTTATGATGAACACCTAATGAGCATTCAACTTGGATTTTGATTATTGTAAATGATGAATTTGATTGATGATATGTGTTTAGTTATATTCCTCGTCAAAATACCTTTCCAACGATATAAGATACGTGTTTTGAATGTTTACGGTTCATTAGTTATGGTTGTTTAAAGTTGGATTCGTGCATTAAGTGTTCAAACTGCCCAGATTTGCTGAACAGACACCTGGTGCGGCGCTCCGGGGGCCTTGTGCGGCGCTCCAGGCCCCGGTTGTCCAAAATTTCACATTTTCTTTTAATTCTAACTATGCTACGCACCTCCGATTAACATGAAAATTGTTCTAACATACTCATATATGATTATGAAACTTAGAAAAATTGTCCGGGACCTGACCCGAACACGTTGACTTTTTTGTTGACTTTGACCAAAGTTTGACTTTTAGTTAAACTTAACCAAATACTTATGCAATCTAACTAACGTGCTTTTATATTTGTATCTTGCATGAAACTTGACAATTTGACTCACATGCTATATAATCGAGTCATAATGAGCCATAGGACTAATTGAACAACTTTAACCGACCTTGTATCGTGACCGGTGATTGATACTACTTATTTGTTTAGGTCAAGGCTAAGCAACTTTCATTTGCACAACGTTTAATTTCAAACACTTTGACGTGCAACTACGGTGAGATCATACTCCTACTTTTACTCTTTTATACTTATATTTGGGATGAGAAAACATAAACGTTTCGCTTTACAACGTGAAAGCAAGTACGAAACCCACCATTCTACGTACGAGTTAGAACAAAAAGCCTCAATTCAATTATCATTAGTTATACTTGCAGGGTGTAAGCGAGAACTTATGTTGTGTGGCCATACGGGTTTGACAAACCCTCATTCGGACGGTTCGCTACCGTTAATCGGATGAAATATATTTTCGAGGATAGGTGTATGTTGTGACACTATATTAAATGGGTTTCGTGATAGTTAAGTCTTGATAATTTGGTGCTCGTGGTAACTATTTTTAGAATGGGTTACTATTATTCCAAACGTGATAAAGCTTGTAGTTCAACTTACTTTCTCACTTACTTACTTACTTACTAAACCTATGATTTCACCAACGTTTTCGTTGACAGATTTTCTATATTTTTTTCAGGTCCTTGAACGCTAAGTGATACATGTTTCTGCTCACTATTTTTGATACTTTCTTGGATGTTGAGTATACATGCATACATGGAGCGTCTTTTGACTTTACATTAAAGTTGTGTCGCATAGGTTTCAGTTGTACTTTTAAACGTTGTAATATGTTGGTCGTTGAAGTACTTTGTAAACTTTGAAACATCTTTACATTTGAAATGAATGCGACATATTTTGGTCATACGTTGTTTTAAAGACTTATGACCACGTAACGGGACCTAAGTAGACGGAGCCATCAATGACGATTTTGTCGGGTCATTACAGATGGTATCAGAGCGTTAGTTGTAGGGATTTAGAGTTCATTGGTGTCAACCCCGAGTCATAGGGTGCATTAGTGAGTCTAGACTACAACCGGCATATAGACTTGAAGTAGGATTTACTTGACTACTTGTGCATTTATACTCGAACTCTTCTATTCATATCTAACTCTTATTCCATCTTAATCTCACGTTGTTGATTTGATTGACACGCCATCTTGACTCTAAAAGGTAATGTTAAATGCACATGTGAATTAGGATAATATTATTGCCGGGATTATATTATGGTGACTCATGTAGACATTCCGACATTACGACATTACCACATAGAGAATCGAGGGCGGGTCAAGGAAAATTATCTATCTATCTTTATTCCATATCACAATTAGTATTATTGAGAATACTAATCAACGATATTCTTGCATTTTCAAGGAACAATGGCACACCGAGGTCAACACAATACTCCTCCTGAAACTCTTGAACAAGCTCTTCAACGAATGATAGCCACCACCGTGGATGCGGCCATGGCCTGTCACTCCTCCAACACCAACAACAACAACAATCATGGAGCCAATAATTCAAACAAGGGGTGATCCTACAAGAATTTTATGGGGTGCAAACCTCCCACTTTCGATGGAACCGGGGGACCAGTTGCTCTCACCCGATGGTTTGAGCAAACAGAAGTTGTTTTTAGCATGAGCGGTTGCCGGGACCAAGAAAAGGTCAAGTATTCCACCCACACTTTCGCCGGAATTGCTCTCTCACGGTGGAACACGTATGTACAATCGGTGGGTACCGATGAAGCCCACACACTCTCTCGGACCGAATTAAGGGAAAAGATGATCACCGAATACTTCCCGCGCGAAGAGACTTGAGTGCGCGAACACGGGCTAAGAAATTTAAAAACGTTCTGAAATGACCTCGAAGCATATAATCAACGGTATGCCGAACTAGCCTTAATGTGTCCAAACCTCATGACTCCTGAGTCCCTAAGAGTTGAACTCTACATGGATGGCCTCCCTAAGAGCATTCAACACGGGGTAATGTCACCCAAACCCGCTAACCTACAAGAGGCTTTAACGATGGCCAGCCAATTTATAGAAACGGTGGACGAAATTGAAGCGCCGACACTAACGGCCGGGGATCAATCGGGTGGCAACAAAAGAAAATGGGAAGCCTCTCAATCAAGCAACTACAATCACAATAACTCCCCCAAGAAACGTTTCACCTCTGATGGCAAGAAAGGATATGCAGGAAACCTACCTTATTGTAACAAGTGCCACAAACATCATTTGGGTGATTGTGGCAAACCGTTTTGCAACAAATGTCAAAGAAGTGGCCATGTGGCCCATGATTGTAGTAGTGCCGCCCCCGTCGCTAAAAAGGGGTCCAATGCACCAAAAAAGGGGTGTTTGTTATGAATGTGGCCAACCGAGTCATTTTAAGAATGCGTGCCCAAAGAAGAAAGCAAACCCCAATGTACGCGGAAGAGCTTTCATCATTAACGCCAAGGATGCCTGAGATGATAACGAACTAGTCAAGGGTACGTTTCTTCTCAATGACTCTTATGTTTCTTGTTTATTCGATTCGGATGCCGATAAATGTTTTGTACCCAAGGCTTTAGCTCGTAATCTTTGCACTCCACCACTCCCCTAGATGCTACTTATGTAATTCAAGTGACCAACGGAAAACTATTACGTGCCGACAAATTTTATCGGAGGGTGTACGTTGAACATTTTGGGTAAAGAGTTTGAAATTGACTTGATACCTATAGAACTAGGGAGTTCAAAACCTATTCGTTAAGAAACAAAATGGTTCCCTACAAATGTGTATAGATTATCGTGAACTAAATAACTTCCGATTAAGAACCGATATCCTCTTCCCCGTATCGATGACCTCTTGATCAATTACAAGGATCTCGTGTGTATTCCAAATCGACCTCCATTCCGGTTATCATAAATTGAGGGTTAAGGGAGAAGATGTCTCCAAAACCGCTTTCCGAACTCGCTACGATAGTTATAAATTTCTTTTAGTGTCGTTCAGTTTAACTAAGACTCCGTCCGTATTCATGGATCTTATGAATCGCGTATGCAAGCTTTATTTAGACAATTCCGTTATCGTATTCATAGATGATGTCTTAATCTATTCAAAAGTGAAGAAGAAAAACGAACAACATCTCCGTCTTACGCTCGAACTCTTGAGAAAAGAGCAACTCTATGCCAAATTCTCCGAGTGTGAATTTTGGTTAAACAAAGTCAAATTTCTAAACCATGTTGTTAGTGGCCAAGGTATGAAAGTAGATACCTCCAAAAATCGAAGCCACATGTAATCGGGAAACCCCCACGACTCCGACTTGTATTAGTAAAATTTTGGATCTCGCCGGTTATTACCGGAGATTCGTTCCCAACTTTTTCGTATTGCTCGTCCTATAACCTCGTTAACTCACGAGGGGAAGAATTAAACTTCTCCGTGTCCGAAGCGTGAATGTGATTATCCACACCAACTTTACTAGCCAAATTTGTGTAGCATAAAATGAAACTCAAATATGAAATAATTCTAAGTGAACACCTGAAAGGCATCCTCTCTCGACTCGAAGTCAAGGAAACTGAAATTCGTTATTTTTGCATGAAGAATTGGAGTACTTAATTATGGGCTCGATCAACCTTCTCATCACCACGTACCACGTTACATAACTCTGTTATTTCACTATTACCATCTGATATTACTGGAACTCAAGATAACACACAATCCAAGGATACCTCTTTCTTCTTTGACTTATCATCCTTATGCTTCTGATATATGGCCAGCTACTACTCAACTCCAATATATATAGGACTACGTATACTATCTCATTTCCACCAAGCCTCAAACATTTGACCACAAGACGCGTAATGCGACTATATCAAAAATGAAAACTCCTCCTATCATTACACTCATACTTCCGTATAAGGTAATCCTATCATCCGATATCTCAATGGAGAGGGATCCCACACACTATACCAGCATTCACCACAAAGTGGAATCATCTTATTAAACGTACTCGAAAAACCGACGAGATGGAAAAATTTGCACAACTATTCATTTAAGGGAATTCTATTCCAACACTGTGTACCATTGTCAATTATCTCGGATCGAAATGCTCGCTTCACTTCTAGATTTACAAGAAGCCTTGGGAACACGTTTAGACATGAACACCGCATATCATCCACCAACCGACGGACAAAGCGAACACACTCATGAAATAAACGTTAAGATCGTTCAAATTCAAGAAAGGCTCAAGACGACCCGTAGTCGTCGAAAGAGTTATGCCGGTGTTAGACGTAAACATCTCGAATTACAAATAAGTGACCGCGTAATATTGAAAAGTCGCACCTTGGGAAGGTGTAATCCGTTTTGGGAACGTGAAAAGTTAAATCATTGATCCTTTTGAAATCTTGGGGCATATTGGACCCACTACATACCGTTTAGATCTTCTGACTAAATTAAGTTTCCGTTTATCCTACATTCCATGTACCAAACTTAGAGAAGTGTCATGCGAAACAAGAAGTTGTTATTCTTTTAGATGAGTTTACTATTGATGACGAACTCCACTTCATGGGAAAACCGGTTGAAATTATGGATCGTAAAACCAAACCTTAAGATAATGTAGAATCCCGACTGTCAAAGTTCGTTGGAATGCCCAAGGAAGTACCTCCACTTATTCGTAGAATTGGCAACGCAAGATCTCAAGGAAGAAACAACGACTACTACTTCCAACTAAATTTCGGGACGAAAATTCTTTTAAGGATTAGGTAATGTAACATCCCACATTTTTCTATTAAATTATTTTAACGCCCGTCTTTTTTTTTTATATAATACATTTCATATCTAGATTCGTATCTTCCGTATTTAGCGTTTCTAATATTCACGTTATTTAATTATAACATCTCTCGTTTACTCTAGCGTATTTAAAATATTCGTTCGGTTAATTCACGCACCCGCTTCCAAACTCGAGGGACTAACTTTGCCATTTGATCAAAGATGTAACTAGTTGAACTAGTCAACACCCACCATCACCACTCATTTCATTCAATCACCTCCTCACCTCTATTACTTCCATTTTTGCTCTCAACTCACACAATCAAAGATTCATCATCTAATTCGGATCTAGGAAGCTAGCATCAAATCTAATTGTACTTTTGGAATCGTTGCATCTTCCTCTAACACTTGATACTATTTTCATCTCGTTTGGGTAACTTTCTAAAAACTCTAGATTCCTTGTTCTTGATGTTCTTGACTTAAAAGTGTGTTAATTAGTGTATATGGCTCAAGTCTAACATGAATATGTGATTGGTTTGTTCGATTTTGTTGTTTTGAGTAACTAGCATGAACATTTGAAATGGGTGTGTTTAATCTTTGATTTTGGTTGATTAAATGTTGTTTAAATGTTAAAGTTCATGTATTAAATGTGTTACTAGCATCATTAGCTACAATTTGATGTGTAGGTTGACTTGGAAAACTTCATTAACATGATTATTGATTTTGTGATTGTTGGTTAGGGTTTGATAGACTTAAATATGAACTTTTGATGCATTGAATGATATGGAATGTTGTTAGTAAGTGTTTAGTTGCAATGTATGTTTAATTACCTTCGAAATTGCATATCGTATGTGTAGATTGGATTCCCGAATCATCAAATGCATTTTATGAACTTGAAGCATTTATGATGAACATCTAATGAGCATTCAACTTGGTTTTTGATTATTGTAAATGATGAATTTGATTGATGATATGTGTTTAGCTGTATTCCTAGTCAAAATACCTTTGCAACGATATAAGATACGTGTTTTGAATGTTTACAGTTCATTAGTTATGGTTGTTTGAAGTTGGATTCGTGCATTAAGTGTTCAAACTGCCCAGATTTGCTGAACAGACACCTGGTGCGACGCTCCGGGGCCTTGTGCGACGCTCCAGGCCCCGGCAGTCCAAAATTTCGCATTTTCGTTTAATTCTAACTATGCTACGCACCTCCGATTAACATGAAACTTGTTCTAACATACTCATATATGATTATGAAACTTAGAAAAATTGTCCGGGACCCGACCCGAACACGTTGACTTTTTCGTTGACTTTAACCAAAGTTTGACTTTTAGTCAAACTTAACCAAATACTTATGCAATCGTTCTAACTTGCTTTTATACTTGTATCTTGCATGAAACTTGACAATTTGAATCACATGCTATATAATCGAGTCGTAATGAGCCATAGGACTAATTGAACAACTTTAACCGACCTTGTGTCGTGACCGGTGATTGATACAACTTATTTGTTTAGGTCAAGGCTAAGCAACTTTCATTTGCACAACGTTTAATTTCAAACACTTTGACGTGTAACTACGGTGAGATCATAGTCCCACTTTTACTCTTTTATACTTATATTTGGGATGAGAAAACATAAACGTTTCGTTTTACAACGTGAAAGCAAGTACGAAAACCACCATTCTATGTACGAGTTAGAACAAAAAACCTCAATTCAATTATCATTAGTTACACTTGCAGGGTGTAAGCGAGAACTTATGTTGTGTGGCCATACGGGTTTGACAAACCCTCATTCGGACAGTTCGCTACCGTTAATCGGATGAAATATATTTTCGAGGATAGGTGTATGTTTTGACACTATATTAAAGGGGTTTCGTGATAGTTAAGCCTTGATAATTGGGTGCTCGTGGTAACAATTTCTAGAATGGGTTACTATTATTCCAAACGTGATAAAGCTTATAGTTCAACTTACTTACTCACTTACTTACTTACTAAACCTATGATTTCACCAACGTTTTCGTTGATAGATTTTCTATGTTTTTCTCAGGTCCTGGAACGCTAAGTGATACATGCTTCCGCTCACTATTTTTGATACTTGCTTGGATGTCGAGTATACATGCATACATGGAGCGTCTTTTGACTTTACATTAAATTTGTGTCACATAGGTTTCAATTGTACTTTTAAACGTTGTAATATGTTGGTCGTTGAACTACTTTGTAAACTTTGAAACATCTTTACATTTGAAATGAATGCGACATATTTTGGTCAAACGTTGTTTTAAAGACTTATGACCACGTAACGGGACCTAAGTAGACGGCGCCGTCAATGACGATTTTGCCGGGTCGCTACAGATGGTATCAGAGCGTTGGTTGTAGGGATTTAGAGTTCATTGGTGTCAACCCCGAGTCATAGGGTGCATTAGTGAGTCTAGACTACAACCGGCATATAGACTTGAAGTAGGACTTACTTGACTACTTGTGCATTTATACTCGAACTCTTCTATTCATATCTAACTCTTATTCCATCTCAATCTCACGTTGTTGATTTGATTGACACGCCATCTTGACTCTAAAAGGTAATGTTAAATGCACATGTGAATTATGATAATATTATTACCGGGATTATATTATGGTGACTCATGTGGACATTCCGACATTACGACATTATGACATAGAGAATCGAGGGCGGGTCAAGGAAAATTATCTATCTATCTTTATTCCATATCACTATTAGTATTATTGAGAATACTAATCAACGATATTCTTGCATTTTCAAGGAACAATGGCACACCGAGGTCACATAATACTCCTCCCGAAACTCTCGAACAAGCTCTTCAACGAATGATAGGCACCGCCGTGGATGCCTCCATGGCCGGTCACTCCTCCAACAACAACAACAACAACAATCATGGAGCCAATAATTCAAAAGAGGGGTGTTCCTACAAGAATTGTATGGGGTGCGAACCTCCCATTTTTGATGGAGCCGGGGGACCGGTTACTCTCACCCGATGATTTGAGCAAACGGAAGCCGTTTTTAGCATGAGCGGTTGCCGGTACCAAGACAAGGTCAAGTATTCCACCCACACCTTGGCCGGAATCGCTCTCTCATGGTGGAATACGAATGTAAAATCGGTGGGTTCCGATGAAGCCCATACACTCTCTTGGACCAAATTAAGAGAAAAGGTGATCATCGAATACTTCCCACGTGAATAGACTCGAAGGCTCGAACACGGGCTAAGAAATTTAAAAACATTCCGGAATGACCTCGAAGCATATAATCAACGGTTTGCCAAAATTGCCTTAATGTGTCCAAACCTCATGACTCCCGAGTCCTTAAGAATTGAACTCTACATGGATGGCCTCCCTCAGAGCATTCAACACGGGGTAATGTCGTCCAAACCCGCTAACCTACAAGAGGCTTTAACGATGGCCCACCAATTTATTGAAACGGTGGATGAAATTGAAGCGCCGGCACCAACGACCGAGGATCAATCGGGTGGCAACAAAATAAAATGGGAAGCCTCTCAATCAAGCAACTACAATCACAATAACTCCGCCAAGAAACCTCTCACCTCCGACGGTAAGAAAGGGTATGCCGGAAACCTACCTTATTGTAACAAGTGCCACAAACATCATTTGGGTGAATGTGGCAAACCATTTTACAAAAAATGTCAAAGAAGTGGCCATGTGGCCCATGATTGTAGTAGTGCCGCCCCCGTCACTAAAAAGGGGCCCAATGCACCAAAAAAATGGGTGTTTGTTATGAATGTGGCCAACCGGGTCATTTTAAGAATGTGTGCTCAAAGAAGAAAGCAAACCCCAATGTACACGGATGAGCTTTCATCATTAACACCAAGGATGCCCCAGATGACAACGAACTAGTCACGAGTACGTTTCTTCTCAACGACTCTTATGTTTCTTGTTTATTCAATTCGGGTGTCCATAAATGATTTGTACCCAAGGCTTTAGCTCGTACTCTTTGCACTCCACCACTCCCCCTAGATGCTATTTATGCCATTCAAGTGACCAACGGAAAAATATTGCGTGCTGACAAATTTTATCGGAGGGTGTACGTTGAACATTTTGGGTAAAGAGTTTGAAATTGACTTGATACCTATAGAACTAGGGAGCTCAAAATCTATTCGTTAAGAAGAAAATGGTTCCCTACAAATGTGTATAGATTATCGTGAACTAAATAACTTCCGGTTAAGAACCGATATCCTCTTCCCCGTATCGATGACCTCTTGATCAATTACAAGGATCTCGTGTGTATTCCAAATCGACCTCCATTCCGGTTATCATAAATTGAGGGTTAAGGGAGAAGATGTCTCCAACACCGCTTTCTGAACTCACTACGATAGTTATAAATTTCTTTTAGCGTCGTTCAGTTTAACTAAGACTCCGTCCGTATTCATGGATCTTTCTGAATCGCGTATGCAAGCTTTATCTAGACAAATCCGTTATCGTATTCTTAGATGATGTATTAATCTATTCAAAAGTGAAGAAGAAAAACGAACAACATCTCCGTCTTACTTTTGAACTCTTGAGAAAAGAGCAACTCTATGCTAAATTCTCCGAGTGTGAATTTTGGTTAAACAAAGTCAAATTTCTAAACCATGATGTTAGTGTCCAAGGTATGAAAGTAGATCCCGCCAAAAATCGAAGCCACACGTAATCGGGAAACCCTCACGACTCCGACTTGTATTCGTAAAATTTTGGATCTCGCCGGTTATTACCGGAGATTCGTTCCTAACTTTTTCGTATTGCTCGTCCTATAACCTTGTTAACTCACGAGGGGAAGAATTAAACTTCTCCATGTCCGAAGCTTGAACGTGATTATCCACACCGACTTTACTAGCCAAATTCGTGTACCACAAAATTGAACTCAAATAAGAAATAATTCTAAGTGAACGCCTGAAAGGCATCCTCTCTCGACTCGAAGTCAAGGAAACTGAAATTCATTATTTTTGCATGAAGAATTGGGGTACTTAATTTTGGGTTCGATCAACCTTCTCATCACCACGTACCACATTACATAACTCTGTTATTTCACTATTACCGTCTGATACTGGAACCCAAGATAACACACAATCCAAGGATACCTCTTTCTTCTTTGACTTATCGTCCTTATGCTTCTGATATATGGCCAGCTACTACTCAACTCCAATATATATAGGACTACGTGTACTATCTCATTTCCACCAAGCCTCAAACATTTGACCACAAGACGCGTGATGCGACTCTATCAAAAATGAAAACTCCTCCTATCATTACACTCATACTTCCGTATAAGGGAATCCTATCATCCGATATCTCAATGGAGAGGGATCCCACACACTATACCAGCATTCACCACGAAGGGGAATCATCTTATTAAACGTAATCGGAAAACCGACGAGATGGAAAAATTTACACAACTATTCATTTAAGGGAATTCTATTCCAACACGGTGTACCATTGTCAATTATCTAGGATCGAAATGCTCGTTTCACTTCTAGATTTACAAGAAGCCTTGGGAACACGTTTAGACATGAACACCGCATATCATCCACCAATCGACGGACAAAGTGAACACACTCATGAAATAACCGTTAAGATCGTTCAAATTCAAGAAAGGCTCAAGAAGACCCGTAGTCGTCGAAAGAGTTATGCCGATGTTAGATGTAAACCTCTCGAATTCCAAATAAGTGACCGCGTAATATTGAAAAGTCACACCTTGGGAAGGTGTAATCCATTTCGGGAACGTGAAAAGTTAAATCCGCAATATATTGATCCTTTTGAAATCTTGGGGCGTATTGGACCCGCTACATACCGTTTAGATCTTCCGACTAAATTAAGTTTCCGTTTATCCTACATTCCAGGTACCAAACTTAGAGAAGTGTCCTGTGGAACAGGAACTTGTTATTCTTTTAGATGAGTTTACTATTGATGACGAACTCCACTTCATGGGAAAATCGGTTGAAATTATGGATCGTAAAACCAAACCTTAAGACAATGTAGAATCCCGACTGTCAAAGTTCGTTGGAATGCCCAAGGAAGTACCTCCACTTATTCATAGAATTGGCAACTCAAGATCTCGAGGAAGAAACAACGACTACTACTTCCACCTAAATTTCGGGTCGAAATTCCTTTTAAGGAGTAGGTAATGTATCATCCCGCATTTTCCGTTAAATTATTTTAACGCCCGTCTTTTTTTATATAATACATTTCGTATCTAGATTCGTATCTTCTGTATTTAGCGTTTCTAATATTCATATTATTTAATTATAACATCTCTCGTTTACTCTAGCGTATTTAAAGTATTCATTCGGTTAATTCACGCACCCGCTTCCAAACTCGAGGGACTAACTTTGCCATTTGATCAAAGATGTAACTAGTTGAACTAGTCAACACCCACCACCACCACTCATTTCATTCAATCACCTCCTCACCTCTATTATTTCCATTTTTGCTCTCAACTCACACAATCAAAGATTCATCATCTAATTCGGATCTAGGAAGCTAGCATCAAATCAAATTGTACTTTTGGAATCCTTGCATCTTCCTCTACAACTTGATACTAATTTCATATCGTTTGGGTAACTTTCAAAAAATTCTAGATTCCTTGTTCTTGATGTTCTTGACTTAAAAGTGTGTTAATTAGTGTCTATGACTCAAGTCTAACATGAATATGTGATTGGTTTGTTCAATTTTGTTATATTAAGTAACTAGCATGAACACTTGAAATGAGTGTGTTTAATCTTTGATTTTGGTTGATTAAATATTGTTTAAATGTGAAAGTTCATGTATTAAATGTGTTACTAGCTTCATTAGCTTCAATTTGATGTGTAGGTTGACTTGGAAAACTTCATTAACATGATTATTGATTTTGTGATTGTTGGTTAGGGTTTGATAGACTTAAATATGAACTTTTGATGCATTGAATGCTATGTAATGTTGTTAGTAAGTGTTTAGTTATAATGTATGTTTAATTACCTTCGAAATGGCATATCGTATGTGTAAACATGATTCCCGAATCATGAAATGCATTTTATGAACTTGAAGCATTTATGATGAACATCTAATGAGCATTTAACTTGGATTTTGATTATTGTAAATGATGAATTTGATTGATGATATGTATTTAGTTGTATTCCTCGTCAAAATACCTTTCCAACGATATAAGATACGTGTTTTGAATGTTTACGGTTCATTAGTTATGGTTGTTTGAAGTTGGATTCGTGCATTAAATGTTCAAACTGCCCAGATTTGCTGAACAGACACCTGGTGCGGCGCTCCGGGGGCCTTGTGCGGCGCTCCAGGCCCTGGCTGTCCAAAATTTCACATTTTTGTTTAATTTTAACTATGCTACGCACCTCCGATTAACATAAAACTTGTTCTAACATACTCATATATGATTATGAAACTTAGAAAAATTGTCCGGGACCCGACCCGAACACGTTGACTTTGACCAAAGGTTGACTTTTAGTCAAACTTAATCAAATACTTATGCAATCGTTCTAACTTGCTTGTATATTTGTATCTTGCATGAAACTTGACAATTTGACTCACATGCTATATAATCGAGTCGTAATGAGCCATATGACTAATTGAACAACTTTAACCAACCTTATGTCGTGACCGGTGATTGATATAACTTATTTGTTTAGGTCAAGGCTAAGCAACTTTCATTTGCATAACATTTAATTTCAAACACTTTGGCGTGCAACTACGGTGAGAACATAATCCCACTTTTACTCTTTTACACTTATATTTGGGATGAGAAAACATAAACGTTTCGTTTTACAATGTGAAAGCAAGTACGAAAATCACCATTCTACGTACGAGTTAGAACAAAAAGTCTCAATTCAATTATCATTAGTTACACTTGCAGGGTGTAAGCGAAAACTTATGTTGTGTGGCCATACGGGTTTGACAAACCCTCATTCGAACAGTTCGCTACCTTTAATTGGATGAAATATATTTTCGAGGATATGTGTATGTTCTGACACTATATTAAAGGGGTTTCATGATAGTTAAGCCTTGATAATTGGGTGCTCGTGGTAACAATTTTTAGAATGGGTTACTATTATTCCAAATGTGATAAAGCTTGTAGTTCAACTTACTTACTCACTTACTAAACCTATGAGTTCACTAACGTTTTCGTTGACGGATTTTCTATGTTTTTCTCTGGTCCTTGAACGCTAAATGATACATGCTTCCGCTCACTATTTTTGATACTTGCTTGGATGTCGAGTACACATGCATACATGGAGCGTCTTTTGACTTTACATTAAAGTTGTGTCGCATAGATTTCAATTGTACTTTTAAACATTCTAATATGTTGGTCGTTGAACTACTTTGTAAACTTTGAAACATCTTTACATTTAAAATGAATGCGACATATTTTGGTCAAACGTTGTTTTAAAGAATTATGACCACGTAACGGGACCTAAGTAGAAGGCGCTGTCAATGATGATTTTGTCGGGTTGCTACAACGTCAGCCCGAGAATCTAGGGAAGTTCGTTAGGATCTGTTATTCCCTACGAAAAGGACAGGTGCCACGTCACCCCTCGGGATTGACAAAGTTCGTAAAAACCATGAAAGTGACATGGCCACGTCACCACTCCCTCCTAAACATCTATAAATACGTAAACAAGATCTCTCATTTGCACAACACTGGATACATTAATATTACTCTGCCAAAATTAATTGCGATAGCATTACTCCAGTCATTAACTTAATTCCGATCGGTAATCCGATCACCATCGGAGTTAACTCTGTAGTGACCCGAACTTTTTCATGTTTATATATATATATATATATATATATATATATATATATATATATATATATATATATATATATATATATATTAAATGAAATTGTTATTTATATAATTAAGTGTTTCCAACATGTTAAGCAATCAAACTTGTTAAGACTTGATTAATTGAAATAGGTTTCATATAGACAATTGACCACCCAAGTTGACCGGTGATTCACGAACGTGAAAACTTGTAAAAACTATATGATGACATATATATGGATATATATATAGTTAACATGATATTATGATAAGTAAACATATCATTAAGTATATTAACAATGAACTACATATGTAAAAGCAAGACTACTAACTTAATGATTTTGAAACGAGACATATATGTAACGATTATCGTTGTAACGACATTTAATGTATATATATATATCATATTAAGAGATATTCATACATCATAATATAATGACAATATAATAATTTAAAATCTCATTTTATATTATAAACATTGGGTTAACAACATTTAACAAGATCGTTAACCTAAAGGTTTCAAAACAACACTTACATGTAACGACTAACGATGACTTAACGATTCAGTTAAAATGTATATACATGTAGTGTTTTAATATGTATTCATACACTTTTGAAAGACTTCAAGACACTTATCAAAATACTTCTACTTAACAAAAATTCTTACAATTACATCCTCGTTCAGTTTCATCAACAATTCTACTCGTATGCACCCGTATTCGTACTCGTACAATACACAGCTTTTAGATGTATGTACTATTGGTATATACACTCCAATGATCAGCTCTTAGCAGCCCATGTGAGTCACCTAACACATGTGGGAACCATCATTTGGCAACTAGCATGAAATATCTCATAAAATTACAAAAATATGAGTAATCATTCATGACTTATTTACATGAAAACAAAATTACATATCCTTTATATCTAATCCATACACCAACGACCAAAAACACCTACAAACACTTTAATTCTTCAATTTTCTTCATCTAATTGATCTCTCTTAAGTTCTATCTTCAAGTTCTAAGTGTTCTTCATAAATTCTACAAGTTCTAGTTTCATAAAATCAAGAATACTTCCAAGTTTGCTAGCTTACTTCCAATCTTGTAGAGTGATCATCCAACCTCAAGAAATCTTTCTTATTTACAGTAAGATATCTTTCTAATATAAGGTAATACTCATATTCAAACTTTAGTTCAATTTCTATAACTATAACAATCTTATTTCGAGTGATGATCTTACTTGAACTTGTTTTCGTGTCATGATTCTGCTTCAAGAACTTCGAGCCATCCAAGGATCCGTTGAAGCTAGATCCATTTTTCTCTTTTCCAGTAGGTTTATCCAAGGAAATTAAGGTAGTAATGATGTTCATAACATCGTTCGATTCATACATGAAAAGCTATCATATTCGAAGTGGTAAACTTGTGATCACTAGAACATAGTTTAGTTAATTCTAAACTTGTTCGCAAATAAAGTTAATCCTTCTAACTACACTTTTAAAATCAACTATACACATGTTCTATATCTATATGATATGCTAACTTAATGATTTAAAACCCGAAAACACGATAAACACCATAAAACCGGATTTACGCCGTCGTAGTTACAACCGGGGGCTGTTTTGGCTTGGATAATTAAAAACTATGAAAAACTTTGATTTAAAAGCTATACTTCTGGAAAAATGATTTTTCTTATGAACATGAAACCATATCCAAAAATCATGGTTAAACACAAAGTGAAAGTATGTTTTTCAAAACAGTCATCAAGATGTCGTTCTTTCGACGGAAATGACTACCTCTTTCAAAAACGACTTGTAACTTGTATTTCTGACTATAAACCTATACCTTTTCTGTTTAGTTTCATAAATTCAAGTTCAATACGAAACCGTGGCCGCTTAAATCACTCAAAACGGATTAGAAACGAAGAAATGGCGAGCAAAACAAAATTGGTAAAAACTACTCATTTTAGCTACGTGAAAATTGGTAAAAAATCTATTCCAACCATAACTTAATCAACTTGTATTGTATATTATGTAATCTTGAAATACCATAGACACGTATACAATGTTTCGACCTATCATGTCGACACATCTATATATATTTCGGAACAACCATAGACACTCTATATGTGAATGTTGGAGTTAGCTATATAGGGTTGAGGTTGATTCCAAAATATATATAGTTTGAGTTGTGATCAATACTGAGATGTGTATACACTAGGTCGTGGATTGATTTAAGATATATATATTAAATTATTCATACGATCAATTGTGGACTTCTAACATCGGACCGCTAACTGGACAACTAAAAATCATCAACACGTAATAAAGAAAATATTGTGAATATATTTTGATCATATTTTGATGTATGTATATATTGTTATAGGTTCGTGAATTAACCCGTGGCAAAGTTAAATTCTCGACGAAGTGATATTTGGTGAAAGTGAGTTACTGTCCCACTTTTAAAATCTAATATTTTTGGGATGAGAATACATGTAGGTTTTATAAATGATTTACAAAATAGACACAAGTACGTGAAACTACATTGTATGGTTGAATTATCGAAATCGAATATGCCCCTTTTATAAATTCTGGTAATCTAAGAATTAGGGAACAGACACCCTAATTGATGCGAATCCTAAAGATAGATCTATTGGGCCTAACAAACCCCATCCAAAGTACCGGATGCTTTAGTACTTCGAAACTTATATCATATCCGAAGGGTGTCCCAGAATGATGGGGATATTCTTATATATGCATCTTGTTAATGTCGGTTACCAGGTGTTCACCATATGAATGATTTTTATCTCTATGTATGGGATGTGTATTGAAATATGAAATCTTGTGGTCTATTGTTACGATTTGATATATATAGGTTAAACCTATAACTCACCAACATTTTTGTTGACGTTTAAAGCATGTTTATTCTCAGGTGAATACTAAGAGCTTCCGCCGTTGCATACTAAAATAAGGACAAGATTTGGAGTCCATGTTTGTATGATATTGTGTAAAAACTGCATTCAAGAAACATATGTCGATGTAATATATTTTTATTGTAAACCATTATGTAATGGTCGTGTGTAAACAGTATATTTTAGATTATCATTATTTGATAATCTACGTAATGCTTTTGAAACCTTTTTTGATAAAATAAAGGTTATGGTTGTTTTAAAAATGAATGCAGTCTTTGAAAAACGTCTCATATAGAGGTCAAAACCTCGCAACGAAATCAATTAATATGGAACGTTTATAATCAATATGGACGGGACATTTCAGTTGGTATCCGAGCGTTGGTCTTAGAGAACCAGAATTATGCATTAGTATGTCTTATCGAGTTTGTTAGGATGCATTAGTGAGTCTGGACTTCGACCGTGTTTACTTGAAAAATGATTGCTTAACAAATTTTATTGGAAACTATATATTTTTAACATATGAATATTATATGATATATTAATCTCTTAGCGTGTTTGATATTATGTGATAGATGTCTACCTCTAGAACAAGTCCCATTGACTCACCTAATAATAATGAAGAGTCAAATGTAAATTGGAATGATTCGTGGACTGATTCACAAGTTCCCGAAGAGGAACCGGAAGAAGAGTCGGAACCGGAAGAAGAATCGGAACCGGAAGAAGAATCGGAACCGGAAGAAGAATAGAACCAGTGGGGGAAATAATAAAACGGTTAAGTAGAAGAAAATCCTCAACCAACCGACCAAAGTTAATTATGGTCAATGGTGTTTCCGCCAAGGAAGCAAAGTATTGGGAGGATTACCAATTCTCCGATGAATCGGATCCCGACAAGGATTCCGATGGTGTTATAGAAATTACCCCAACACAATTTAATAAGGCAAAAGAGAACAATAAGGGAAAGGGCATAAAAATAGAGAAATTTGATTCCAAACCCGATGAAATTTATATGTATCGTCAACACCCGTATTTCTTAAGTTGTGACAATAACCCGGGAACCTCTAAACCACCAGATTTTTCTAAACCAATGTGGAAAACGACGGCTCGTATTAGGGGAACATCATATATCCCTAGAAACTTGGCAAAACGAACCAAAACCGAAGAAGAAGAAACGAGCGAGTCGGAATAAGATAGTTGAATTCGTGTGATGTAATATATGTAATATAGTGTGCTTATGCTTTATGATATATGTAAAAATTGCTTGTATTAATAAGTATTTTTTTGTGAATCTAACTCTTGTCTATTTTACCGTATAAAAACACAAAATGGATAGACAACCCAATATTTTAAGAGACCTACCCGGAGACATGATTGATGAAATCTTGTCTAGAGTCGGTCAGAATTCCTCGGCACAACTATTTAAGGCGAGATCAGTTTGTAAGACATTCGAAGAACGTTCCAAGAATGCCTTGGTTTATAAAAGGCTTTCATTCGAAAGATGGGGGATATCACATTGGGAAATCCATAAGTTACGATGTGTTTACTTTGATGCATATATTGCGGGGAACCCAAATGCTATTTTACGCAACGGGTTAAGAAATTATTTTGACTCAATATATCCGAATATAGGACTTCATGATTTAGAAAAAGCGGCTAACATGCAACATAAAGAAGCATGTTATGCTTACGGGTTAGTAATGTTCGCTTCTCACCAAAGTGAGAACAAGAACATCGGGCTACAACTATTAAACAAAACGTTCCCACAAGTGACGGAGTCGGTAATTGGGGTAAGAAATGAGGTTTTTAGGTTATTACAAGACTGTTGGTCATTACGTAACCTTCATCCTTTTGATGACGTTACAACACATTGTCTTACTATCGGTCACAACGGTTATGATCCACAAAACCAAGGATGGGAAGTGGTATTAGTAAAACCAGAATGCATGACTTGTTTCTGGACGTATGAATTACGTGTCTTTATTGCCTTTGCTGAACGCCTTATTTATTAACTAGAATTATCTTCGCAACTACTTTGTATCAAATTTTTATGTGCTATATTTCATGCTATATGTAAAATAGCGGTATTATAAGTTTGCAAGTTATTGTATAAAAGCTTGAATATGATATATATTTTTTTTGTGATTAGTTTTTCATATAGAATTGTAGTAGTTGAAATGGTATGTTAGCTACTAAGTATGAACTTAACGGGTAGGTACTACCCGAATTAAAGAGTATAAAATGCTAATATGTAGAAAGAGCTTTTATAAATAAGTTCATATTACGCTACGAAATACTATTCACTACTCTTGATATTCTATATGATTAACTCGTTTCATTTGACTATTTTGAAAGAAATGGCACCGACTACTCGACACACCTTGAATATGAGCGAAGAGGAATTTCGTGCCTTTCTTGCTTCAAACATAGCCGCAGTACAGGCTGCGCTACATACCAACGATAACCTTGGATCTAGCAGTACAGGAAATCGTGTAGGATGCACCTACAAAGAATTCACTGCCTGCAAACCTTTGGAATTTATTGGAACCGAAGGACCGATCGGATTGAAACGGTAGACCGAGAAGGTCGAATCGGTGTTTGCCATAAGTAAGTGTACTGAAGAGGACAAAGTAAAGTACGCTACGCATACCTTCACAGGTTCTGCGTTAACATGGTGGAATACCTATCTAGAGCAAGTGGGACAAGATGATGCTTACGCACTACCGTGGTCAGCATTCAAGCACTTGATGAATGAGAAGTACCGTCCCAGAACCGAGGTCAATAAGCTCAAGACAGAACTTAGAGGGTTACAAACCCAGGATTTGATATTACCACGTACGAAAGACGATTCACAGAATTATGCCTATTGTGTTCGGGAGCGTTCGAAGATGAGGAAGAGAAGATCGACGCGTTTGTGAAAGGATTACCGAAAATAATCCAAGAATATATAAGTTCACACGAGCCTGCCTCCATACAACAGGCATGTAGAATGGCTTACAAACTAGTGAACCTGATTGAAGAAAGAATTAAAGAACAGACTGCTGAAGAGGCCAATGTGAAGCAAGTCAAAAGAAAGTGGGAGGAAAACGGTGATAAGAATCATCAATACAACAACAACAGCAATTACAACAACTATCCCAACAATCGCAACATCAATCGCAACTACAACAAATGGCCCAACAACAACAACAACAACAACAGCAACTACAACAATCATCCCAACAACAATAATAATCGCAACAACAACAACAATCAGAAGCAGCTATGCCAAAGGTGTGAAAAGTATCACTCGGGGTTCTGTACTAAATTTTGCAACAAGTGTAAAAGAAATGGTCATAGCGCGGTGAAGTGTGAGGTCTACGGACCAGGGGTTAACAGAACGAAAGGAACAAATGGTGTCGGAACGAGTAATAGCGGAGCAAGTAGTGTCGGAGCAAGTTATGCCAATGTAGTTTGTTATAAATGTGAAAAACCGGGCCACATTATTAGAAATTTCCCGAACCAGGAGAACACGAATGGACAAGGCCGCTGAAGAATTTTCAATATTAATGCGGCAGAGGCACAGTAAGACCCAGAGCTTGTTACGGGTACGTTTCTTATTGACAATAAATCTGCTTACATTTTATTTGATTCGGGTGCGGATAGAAGCTATATGAGTAGAGATTTTTGTGCTAAATTAAGTTGTCCATTGACGCCTTTGGATAGTAAATTTTTACTCGAATTAGCAAATGGTAAATTAATTTCAGCAGATAATATATGTCGGAATCGAGAAATTAAACTGGTTAGCGAAACATTTAAGATTGACTTGATACTAGTAGAGTTAGGGAGTTTTGATGTGATAATCGGTATGAACTGGTTGAAAGAAGTGAAAGCAGAGATCTTTTGTTACAAAAATACAATTTGCATTATACGAGAAAAAGGAAAACCCTTAATGGTGTACGGAGAAAAGGGCAACACGAAGCTACATCTTATTAGTAATTTGAAGGCACAAAAACTAATAAGAAAAGGTTACTATGCTGTTCTAGCACACGTTGAGAAAGTACAAACTGAAGAAAAGAGCATCAATGATGTTCCCGTCGCAAAAGAATTTCCCGATGTATTTCCGAAAGATTTACCGAGATTACCCACACATCGATCCGTTGAATTTCAAATAGATCTTGTACCAGGAGCTGCACCAATAGCTCGTGCTCCTTACAGACTCGCACCCAGCGAGATGAAAGAACTGCAAAGCCAATTACAAAAACTTTTAGAGCGTGGTTTCATTTGACCAAGCACATCACCGTTGGGATCTCCTGTTTTGTTTGTCAAGAAGAAAGATGGTACATTCAGGTTGTGTATCGACTACCGAGAGTTGAACAAACTTACCATCAAGAACCGCTACCCACTACCGAGAATCGACGACTTATTTGATCAACTACAAGGCTCGTCTGTTTATTCAAAGATTGACTTACGTTCCGGGTATCATCAAATGCGGGTGAAAGAAGATGATATTCCAAAGACTGCTTTCTGAACACGTTACGGTCATTACGAGTTTATGGTCATGCCGTTTGGTTTAACTAATGCACCAGCTATGTTCATGGACCTTATGAACCGAGTGTGTGGACCATACCTTGATAAGTTTGTCATTGTTTTCATTGATGACATACTTATTTACTCAAAGAATGACCAAGAACACGGTAAACATTTGAGAAAAGTGCTAGAAGTATTGAGAAAAGAAAAACTGTAAATTAAGTTTTCAAAGTGTGCATTTTGGTTGGAAGAAGTTCAATTCCTCGGTCACATAGTGAACAAAGAAGGTATCCAGGTGGACCCGACAAAGATCGAAATCGTTGAAAAGTGGGAAACCCCAAAAAACTCCGAAGCATATACGTCAATTTTTAGGATTGGCTGGTTACTACAGAAGATTCATCGAAGATTTCTCCAAAATAGCAAAACCCTTGACTGCATTAACGCATAAAGGGAAGAAATTTGAATGGAAGGATGAACAAGAGAAGGCGTTTCAATTATTGAAGAAAAATCTAACTACGGCACCTATATTGTCATTGCCTGAAGGGAATGATGATTTTGTGATTTATTGTGACGCATCAAAGCAAGGTCTCGGTTGTGTATTAATGCAACGGACGAAGGTGATTGCTTATGTGTCTAGACAATTGAAGATTCACGAACAAAATTATACGACGCATGATTTGGAATTAGGCTTGGTTGTTTTTGCATTAAAGACTTGTAGGCACTACTTATATGGGGTCAAAAGTATTATATATACCGACCACAAAAGTCTTCAACACATATTTAATCAGAAACAACTGAATATGAGGCAGCGTAGGTGGATTGAATTGTTGAATGATTACGACTTTGAGATTCGTTACCACCCGGGGAAGGAAAATGTGGTAGCCGATGCCTTGAGCAGGAAGGACAGAGAACCTATTCGAGTAAAATCTATGAATATAATGATTCACAATAACCTTACTACTCAAATAAAGGAGGCGCAACAAGGAGTTTTAAAAGAGGGAAATTTAAAGGATGAAATACCCAAAGGATCGGAGAAGCATCTTAATATTCGAGAAGACGGAACCCGGTATAGGGCTGAAAGGATTTGGGTACCAAAATTTGGTGATATGAGAGAAATGGTACTTAGAGAAGCTCATAAAACCAGATACTCAATACATCCTGGAACGGGGAAGATGTACAAGGATCTCAAGAAACATTTTTGGTAGCCGGGTATGAAATTCGATGTTGCTAAATACGTAGGAGAATGTTTGACGTGTTCTAAGGTCAAAGCTGAGCATCAGAAACCATCAGGTCTACTTCAACAACCCGAAATTCTGGAATGAAAATGGGAAAATATTACCATGGATTTCATCACTAAATTGCCAGGGACTGCAAGTGGTTTTGATACTATTTGGGTAATAGTTGATCGTCTAACCAAATCAGCACACTTCCTGCCAATAAGAGAAGATGACAAGATGGAGAAGTTAGCACGACTGTATTTGAAGGAAGTCATCTCCAGACATGGAATACCAATCTCTATTATCTCTGATAGGGATGGTAGATTTATTTCAAGATTCTGGCAGACATTACATCAAGCATTAGGAACTCGTCTAGACATGAGTACTACCTATCATCCACAAACTGATGGGCAGAGCAAAAGGACGATACAAACGCTTGAAGATATGCTACGAGCATGTGTTATTGATTTCGGAAATAGTTGGGATCGACATCTACCGTTAGCAGAATTTTCCTACAACAACAGCTACCATTCAAGCATTGAGATGGCGCCGTTTGAAGCACTTTATGGTAGAAAGTGCAGGTCTCCAATTTGTTGGAGTGAAGTGGGGGATAGACAGATTAAGGATCCGGAGATAATACAAGAAACTACCGAGAAGATCATCCAAATTCAACAACGGTTGAAAACCGCCCAAAGTCGACAAAAGAGCTACGCTGACATTAAAAGAAAAGATATAGAATTTGAAATTGGAGAGATGGTCATGCTTAAAGTTGTACCTTGGAAAGGCGTTGTTCGATTTGGTAAACGAGGGAAATTAAATCCAAGGTATATTGGACCATTCAAGATTATTGATCGTGTCGGACCAGTAGCTTACCGACTTGAGTTACCTTAACAACTCGCGGCTGTACATAACACTTTCCACGTCTCGAATTTGAAGAAATGTTTTGCTAAAGAAGATCTCACTATTCTGTTAGATGAAATCCAAATCAACGAAAAACTTCAATTCATCGAAGAACCCGTCGAAATAATGGATCGTGAGGTTAAAAGACTTAAGCAAAACAAGATACCAATTGTTAAGGTTCGATGGAATGCTCGTAGAGGACCCGAGTTCACCTGGGAACGAGAAGATTAGATGAAGAAGAAATTCCCGCATTTATTTCCAGAAGATACGTCAACACCTCCAACTGCTTAAAATTTCGGAACAAAATTTATTTAACGGGTAGGTACTGTAGTGACCCGAACTTTTCCATGTTTATATATATATATTAAATGAAATTTTTATTTACATGATTAAGTGTTTCCAACATGTTAAGCAATCAAACTTGTTAAGACTTGATTAATTGAAATAGGTTTCATATAGACAATTGACCACCCAAGTTGACCGGTGATTCACGAACGTTAAAACTTGTAAAAACTATATGATGACATATATATGGATATATATATAGTTAACATGATATCATGATAAGTAAACATATCATTAAGTATATTAACAATGAACTACATATGTAAAAGCAAGACTACTAACTTAATGATTTTGAAACGAGACATATATGTAACGATTATCGTTGTAACGACATTTAATGTATATATATCATATTAAGAGATATTCATACATCATAATATCATGATAATATAATAATTTAAAATCTCATTTGATATTATAAACATTGGGTTAACAACATTTAACAAGATCGTTAACCTAAAAGTTTCAAAACAACACTTACATGTAACGACTAATGATGACTTAACGACTCAGTTAAAATGTATATCACTTACATGTAGTGTTTTAATATGTATTCATACAATTTTGAAAGACTTCAAGACACTTATCAAAATACTTCTACTTAACAAAAATACTTACAATTACATCCTCGTTCAGTTTCATCAACAATTCTACTCGTATACACCCGTATTCGTACTCGTACAATACACAGCTTTTAGATGTATGTACTATTGGTATATACACTCCAATGATAAGCTCTTAGCAGCCCATGTGAGTCACCTAACACATGTGGGAACCATCATTTGGCAACTAGCATGAAATATCTCATAAAATTACAAAAATATGAGTAATCATTCATGACTTATTTACATGAAAACAAAATTACATATCCTTTATATCTAATCCATACACCAATGACCAAAAACACCTATAAACACTTTCATTCTTCAATTTTATTCATCTAATTGATCTCTCTCAAGTTCTATCTTCAAGTTCTAAGTGTTCTTCATAAATTCTACAAGTTCTAGTTTCATAAAATCAAGAATACTTCCAAGTTTGCTAGCTTACTTCCAATCTTGTAGAGTGATCTTCCAACCTCAAGAAATTTTTCTTATTTACAGTAAGATATCTTTCTAATATAAGGTAATACTCATATTCAAACTTTGGTTCAATTTCTATAACTATAACAATCTTATTTCAAGTGATGATCTTACTTGAACTTGTTTTCGTGTCATGATTCTGCTTCAAGAACTTCGAGCCATCCAAGGATCCGTTGAAGCTAGATCCATTTTTCTATTTTCCAGTAGGTTTATCCAAGGAAATTAAGGTAGTAATGATGTTCATAACATCATTCGATTCATACATGAAAAGCTATCATATTCGAAGTGGTAAACTTGTAATCACTAGAACATAGTTTAGTTAATTCTAAACTTGTTCGCAAATAAAGTTAATCCTTCTAACTACACTTTTAAAATCAACTATACACATATTCTATATCTATATGATATGCTAACTTAATGATTTAAAACCCGGAAACACGATAAACACCATAAAATCGGATTTACGCCGTCGTAGTTACAACCGGGGGCTGTTTTGGCTTGGATAATTTTGGCTTGGATAATTAAAAACTATGAAAAACTTTGATTTAAAAGCTATACTTCTGGAAAAATGATTTTTCTTATGAACATGAAACCATATCCAAAAATCATGGTTAAACACAAAGTGAAAGTATGTTTTTCAAAACAGTCATCAAGATGTCGTTCTTTCGACGGAAATGACTACCTCTTTCAAAAATGACTTGTAACTTGTATTTCCGACTATAAACCTATACCTTTTCTGTTTAGTTTCATAAATTCAAGTTCAATACGAAACCGTGGCCGCTTAAATCACTCAAAACGGATTAGAAACGAAGAAATGGCGAGCAAAACAAAATTGGTAAAAACTACTCATTTTAGCTACGTGAAAATTGGTAACAAATCTATTCCAACCATAACTTAATCAACTTGTATTGTATATTATGTAATCTTGAGATACCATAGACACGTATACAATGTTTCAACCTATCATGTCGACACATCTATATATATTTCGGAACAACCATAGACACTCTATATGTGAATGTTGGAGTTAGCTATACAGGGTTGAGGTTGATTCCAAAATATATATAGTTTGAGTTGTGATCAATACAGAGATATGTATACACTGGGTCGTGGATTGATTCAAGATATATATATTAAATTATTCATACGATCAATTGTGGACTTCTAACATCGGACCGCTAACTGGACAACTAAAAATCATCAACACGTAATAAAGAAAATATTGTGAATATATTTTGATCATATTTTGATATATGTATATATTGTTATAGGTTCGTGAATCAACCCGTGGCCAAGTCAAATTCTCGACGAAGTGATATTTGGTGAAAGTGAGTTATTGTCCCACTTTTAAAATCTAATATTTTTGGGATGAGAATACATGCAGGTTTTATAAATGATTTACAAAATAGACACAAGTACGTGAAACTACATTCTATGGTTGAATTATCAAAATCGAATATGCCCCTTTTATAAAGTCTGGTAATCTAAGAATTAGGGAACAAACACCCTAATTGACGCGAACCCTAAAGATAGATCTATTGGGCCTAACAAACCCCATCCAAAGTACCGGATGCTTTAGTACTTCGAAACTTATGTCATATCCGAAGGGTGTCCCGGAATGATGGGGATATTCTTATATATGCATCTTGTTAATGTCGGTTACCAGGTGTTCACCATATGAATGATTTTTATCTCTATGTATGGGATTTGTATTGAAATATGAAATCTTGTGGTCTATTGTTACGATTTGATATATATAGGTTAAACCTATAACTCACCAATATTTTTGTTGACGTTTAAAGCATGTTTATTCTCAGGTGAATACTAAGAGCTTCCGCTGTTGCATACTAAAATAAGGACAAGATTTGGAGTCCATGTTTGTATGATATTGTGTAAAAACTGCATTCAAGAAACATATGTCGATGTAATATATTTCTATTGTAAACCATTATGTAATGGTCGTGTGTAAACAGTATATTTTAGATTATCATTATTTGATAATTTACGTAATGCTTTTGAAACCTTTTTTGATAAAATAAAGGTTATGGTTGTTTTAAAAATGAATGCAGTCTTTGAAAAACGTCTCATATAGAGGTCAAAACCTCGTAACGAAATCAATTAATATGGAACGTTTATAATCAATATGAACGGGACATTTCAAACTCACACTAAGATATTAACTTATTCGATCCTAATCGAATAAGGTTAATTCAATTGGTTGTTTTACGCCCTTGGAATCCAGATTCCAAATCGGGGTTTGCACAATTATTAGAGTTAAAACAATCAACCTACTCTCCTTTTCCCAAATTAAGCACTCAAGCTCGAAATCCGTTCACACTTAACGATTTTGGTTTGATCAAATGGCGCCATCTAAAGGTACGAACAACACAGTGAAACCAAATAACGAAACAGCAAGCAAGAAAGGTAAGAACGACGACGTTCAGCCACCTTTGAACAAAGGAAGCACACCACCAGTGGAGCCACCTCGACCTCAAAAGCAGTCAATCGCTCACATTCACTCTGGTGACGCGTCGAGAGATGAAATGAATGTCTTCGACGATGATGAGGATACACATGAGGGGTCACCGCTCGGTGGAGATAGGTTGAAGCTCGACGCGCTTGGTCTCAAAACTGGTGGATCAAGCGGTATCAGATCGTCCCACAATGACACCGACATGATCAACAAAATGATCTCATCCGACATTGAGAAACAAGTGATTGAAAAGCTAAAGTTCATGC
The DNA here is from genome assembly GCF_046630445.1 of Rutidosis leptorrhynchoides. Taxonomy (NCBI): domain Eukaryota; kingdom Viridiplantae; phylum Streptophyta; class Magnoliopsida; order Asterales; family Asteraceae; genus Rutidosis; species Rutidosis leptorrhynchoides. Next base: position 463,523,002 of record NC_092337.1, on the reverse strand, counting down.
TGAATGATAATAGTCTAGCAGAGAAGCAGCAATCGCAAACTCTAGACGTTCTGAAAACCAGTCCAATGTCAAGCATCGGTGCAGGAAGCGAGGGTGCCAACAAAGCTGCCGCAAACGCATGGTTGACCGAGCTCCTCGTGCAGGCTGCATCGCCAGTGTACAAACATTCCCTATCGCAACCTGCCGTCCAGGGGACAACACTTGAAAATCTCTTCGCACTAATCACCGGTAACAAAGCAAAACGACCGGTTGAGACATCAGCTACTAGCCAGAAGTTGTGCGAATGAATCGCTAGCTGCACACTCCCCGCTAACATCATCATACCGTTCACTTTGGGGGTGTATAACGGCACCACGGACCCGGACGATTTCTTGCAAATCTTTGAGGGTGCCATGAAAACCCAGCACTGGAGTGACGAGGTGGCGTGTCATCTCTTTCCGACGGTACTACAGTCAGCTGCCAGGGAGTGGTTTGCAAAGTTACCACCTAATGGAATCACTTGCATCGTGGACTTGCGAGAAAAGTTACTCATGCAATATCCGAACCTCCGTCGACACTCGTACACGCACCTGTATTGATATCGGCTAAAAAGTCATGTTTTTACCCTCGATATTGAGTCCCAAAAGCATAAAGTTCAAAACTTTGTCGGCAAAATAATCGCTTTTTTGGTTAAATTTGTAGATAAAGTAATTACGCAGACGATGCAAAAGGAATCAAGAGAAACGGAGCTAAAACGAAGATTCTAGAGCGAAAACGGTGAAAGACAAGAAATCAAGTTACGATCCAGTGAAATCAGGCTGACCAGGCCAGAAAACGGCCTGCCATACGGCTTTCCAAAAGGCTTTCTAGTATGGCAAATGGCCTGCCAAACAGTCAGTGCAAACGGGCTCGATAAACGGCTTGCTTTAGCAAACGGCCTCCAAAAACGGTCTGCCAGCCGTTTGCAGGCATTTTTCAAGTCTATTTAAAGGCTTTTTGTCATCCAATTTCCACACACCTCTCTTCACTCTCTCACTACAAAACACTTTCTCTCACTAGAGCTTTCAAGGCCTTCTCACCTTTGAGCGGGAAATTAAGTACCCGGAGGCGAACACCTAAGATTGTAATAGGAGCGGTCTAGAGGATGTCAGCACTTGTAATGGTCCAGATCTCGTATGTAAACGGTGAACGATTTCCTTAATTTAATGAAGTTATCTTATTATCTTAAGTTGCTTTCATCTTGCATGATTATCTATCTGTTACAAATTTTTATTATATGTTGAATACTTTATCTGAGACTTATCATACTGTTATGCTGAAACCCTGACGGTTTAGAAGTTTAATTTACAGATCACCCTTTCCACTTATTCACGTAGATATAACCTAGTATTAGGACCTGATCAACCCTAGGATATAAGGTAAGTAGTTATGTGTGCTGAACGTCACAATAGGGATATAGTACCTACGTACGAATAACCACTTATTCGTCATAGAAGAGCTGCCCATTTAGGGTGTGATTAGAGTTAGCAACAGAGAGTTCAGTGAACACTAGCTTGCTCAAAAGCATGATTCGTGTCAAAAGCAATGTTCTTGAGATGTTGTAAGATGATCCGGGGTTGAATAAGTGATCGCAAAAGGAGAGACCTCTAATCTAATTAGCAGTACCTTAGAATATTTAAGATTGCACATCTGTTAATGTTAAGGCATAGCATAGTGATTAAGTGGTAGGATATTGCTTTAGTTAGACCAACTAGGATTAAGAAAAGCTGAGACTTTCCTTTATTGGGTATACCACTTTGTTCATGTACCTAGGATTCTATCCATAAGGTCGTTTAAACCCTTTAGGTTAACGTTGAGAGTAGGGATATCCGTCTTAGCCAGAATCTTCAAGGCCTAAACTCTTAGTGACAAATCAGTTAGGCTCATAGCCCAGTTGATTGAGGTTTAGTGTTTATTCTAGGAAGTTAAACTCTTGCAATAATTCCCCTTAAGAATTCTATTCTTCATACCTATCTATCTTTTAATACTGTTTTATCTTGTTAATCTTAATCTATCACCTCTTGTCACTTAGGTTAACTATATAGGCACTTTTGTCCCACATTACTGAGCAAATATACAAAAATACAAACTTGAGTTATATTTACCACTTACTCGTTAAAAGGAATACAAGTAGGTGAGTTATAGCTAGGAACCCCAGCTAAATATAAATGATAAAACCATTACTCTCTTTTGGTAGCTAATTCTGACGTGTTGCGACCTAATGACACCGCACAAATAAAACCGTCCGTTTTGACCATATCAAGAGGGAAGTAAGTTTTTGGCGCCACTGTCGGGACCTATTTTCTGTCTGTTAAGGTAATCGTTGGTTCTGTCAAGATATCTGAGATTCTTGAGTGGTGTTTAAGAAAGACAATTATACACGGACTTGGTTGTTGGATTTTCCGAATAGTCTCCAATTATATTGGAACCAAAAGGATCCCGCCTCTCCGTTGTCTGCCTAGCCACTTGTTTCAAAGATAAATTGACAAGAAGCACATATGTTTAACAAGCAGGGAGTTTTTCGGTATAGGATTTAGAGTCACCATTACGGTAAACCCTTTTCAAAATTATAAAACAAAATATTAATTATGGTATTAATTTCTGTAGATTCCAGTTCAAACTTAACCGATTACGAAGAAAATGCGAAAGGCAGTTGCTCTCCCACAACTTCGGAAACTGGCGAAGTTTTTCTTTATAAACTTTAAACAAATCTAAACCCTGATTAATCTCATCAAGAATTAGTTCTTGATCCTTGTAGTCCAAGAAGCTGGATAATTGCATCTGACTTAGAGATTTCATTGCTTTTGGATCAGTTTTACTTAAATGAACCAGGATTCAACCCTCTTCACGATCCAAAAGGGAGACTCAGTCTTAACGAACTCCTGATTATGGAAGATGAAATACGGGAAGAATATCCAACTATTTTCAATTATCCAGATTTGTTCGAATTTAATCCCAAAGAGATACGACACCCTGATAAAACAAAAGCTCCGTTTATTGGAAATCTGTTAAATCCTAGTAGAAGGTTTCAGAGCCATACATTCAATGAACCGAATGGCGATCCTATGAATATTCATGAATGTTTTCCCTCCACCTTCAAACCTTCAAACACAAACATAAACACATATATCTTCAACTAACATTCAACCAAAACCTTCGAATCTTCATCATCTTCATCACGAAGATACGAAGATCTTCAAAAATTTTCAAAAAATTTTCGAAAAATTTTTCGATACCAAATCTCACCAACACACAAACACAACTAAATGAGATTCAGTAAATACCGAATCTCATTGACCGAATCTCACATTTATCCAAATCACAATAAAATTTACACCGATACTTATTCCAATCCATATCACAAACAAACACATATCCTTCTCATATTACAACAACGATCAAATATCAAAAACAAAATTCACAGATTCATGTCAGATGCTACAGTTCGCAAGCATCATCCATCTCAAATATTCAAATAATCATTTCATGAACCTAAACACAAATTGCTATCGAATTCATGATTATTATTCTTAACCGAACACTTGCACATCTTTAGATTTGAATTACATCAACAGATTCACAGAGATTGATCACATGTTCTTCGTTTCACAAAATCGAGCACGATTTGGTGTCTGGATCATTCTTCAGTAAGTTAAGGAAATCTACAAGTGCAAACAGGCCTCAATCCATCTCGTGGAGCTTTCTATACAATCTCAGCTCTTCACTTCGCTAAATTGACCTCGAATTCATGAAGTCAAGTATTGACGGATTTTGGTAAACGTTTCAATTAAGAGGAATCATTGAGTTTCAGCTCAAATTGATGATTGTTGAAGCTTCCTTGATGTGTTTCTAACATTTTTCATGCATACATCCAGACCTGAAATCAACTTAATCGTGAATTTTGATTTTCATGTTCATCTTCAACAACAAGTCCCGTTCATCGAAGAATCTGGAAATTGTTGCTGTTATGGATCACGTGCTTTCACAATAGATGTTAGTCGCTGATATGTAATGTTTTTTGCTGAATTTTATGGCCTAATTTTCAGATTAGATTCATGAAGAAGATGAAGCTGATTGGCGATAATTGTTCCTGATGAATCACATTCGGTATCTGGTTGAACATTCGGTATCTGATGAATTAATTTCGATACTAGTTGCTGTTATACCTCTGTTTTCTTCATGAAAAATCATTAATCGCTGCATCATGAACACCTTACAACTGTTTTGCAGATCTAATTTGATCTAACATTGTTCATCTGATTTGGTGTTCATCGTATTTCATATTCGGTATATGGTGATGAGTTAAATTTGGTAGGGACAAGTTGATTATGATTCGGTATGGCAAACTCGGTATGATCAATTCGGTATGTTACACACGATTGAAGATGATTTGGTATGATTATATTCGGTATTAAACTCGGTATAATACTCGGTATAGTAGTTGTCATCCTCATTCAGTCGAACTGAACATTCGGTATATAGTTTTTGTTATTGATTTCTAACAATTGGGCTTAACAGGCTCAAGTGGCTCAATACCGAATCTCATGGCTAACTATGCAGTATATTGGGCCTACCGAATCTCAGTCCAATAACTCATTTTCAGTCCAATACCGAATCTGATGGATATTTTGGCAAATTTAGTCCATGATATGTTTAAGAAATTTGCAAGATCAGTCCCTTACCGAATCTGGTTCAATTTTTGTCAATTTTGGCCCCTGCAACTTATCAGAATTTTCAGGCCTAGTCCTTTACCGAATCTGGACCTCCAAAACATATTTTTCAACTATTTTCGAGGCTCGGATTCACACGGCTTTTCTCATACGCGTTCTTTATGATATTTTGGAGATTTGCCGAGCACCTCAACCATTTTAAACAATGAAGCTCTTATTTCATGTGAGCATCATTGTGGGGGAGATATGTATATGGTTGATGTGCATATGATTTCTATACATGTACGGTATAGGACTCGAATTTCAAAGAAAGAATTGTTTGTTTGGGGGGAGTTAGAGACTCGAAGAATATTCCACATCACATGGGGAGTTTAAGGATCAAGCTACCAAACCAATAGCTAATGAGCGAGACTTTGATGAGAGCCTATGTACTTTGAGGGGGGAGCTTTTAAAGTTTCGAAACAACTTCTCAATGCAAGCAAGTTCTAAAGACATATCACAACTAAGTCAAGGGAGGGATTGATGGTAACATATTTAGTTTGTGATGTGTTCTTCAATGCGAATTCCGCTGTGCACACTCAAAGACCGTTGAAAGAACAATGACATCAAGTTTTGAAGATTTCAAGATCTTCATCAACGGCCATGCATCATTCGGGGGGAGTTAGTTAGCAATAGTTAATTCTTTCCTTGTAATGTTGTATGTTTTAGTAGGGAGTTAGTTTTTGGAAACACGTCTCACTCCTGGGGGGGAGATTGTTAGAACCCCGAGAAGGAGTAAAATGTGTTTCCCTAGCCTTATGGAGGATCCTTTATACAAGGGCTATATAAAGGATCCAAGGCTCCCTAGATTAGTTAACATTAGCCACCGATTTGTAATGTATTCAAGAGAGCCATGGAATATAGTTGACTAGTTTGACTAATGCTCTCTACATTCATGTGGTTTATTGTTCACATTCATGGTATTCATGAGATCTAGGATCCTACAGACGTCTATAGAGCATTCATTAGGCACCTCTATTCCTCAGACTTCCCATTTTCAACATTCAAATCAATCTCTTAAAAGAGCTGCGTTCTCAGATCCGTTCTCTTCACAAACTGTTAAAAGAATGTGGGGATGACCTTTTCGTCAAGTACCGGGATGCAGAAATTGATTTCAAATTCGATTTAGAGTTATTTGTTAGTTTTCTCCCTCAATTCACCATTAAGAAAATTCCTCCAGTTCATATAAACCGTCATGTCGCCGCAATGATCTATGAATTAGAATTTTGGATTGAAAGCAAGAAACCTAACCCTATTTCAAAATATGGAAATCGAGATTTCTTTTACTTTGATCCAGCCTCATTTCTCATCAAAAGATTAATTGAAGCTTTTTCGGATTCTACCGAGGAAAGAATACATCAGAATTTCTTCGCAAAAAGAAAGGAAATATATTCAGAATTCGTACAAATCCTCACTATGTCAAAATTTCCATTTACAACTCCGCAAAAAAAGATCATTCGGGGAATATCTACAAATTTTAAATTTACTATCTGTGATCCGACTGCACGAAAAATCTTTTATTTCAAGACACAGTGTCAAAACTTCTTTTTGAGCTTAATTATCGAGATACTGGACCAAGGGATGGAATTTCAAACATTAAAAAAGTTAAAAGGGCTTTGGTTAAACTTCTAGACGATATCGGAGATTTACAGAAGCACGAGTGCAAGATGTTAAGTGATTTCGAAATATTTTCAGTACACTCCGCCGATTTACTCTGTATGTTCAAAGAAGCTTTAAACTTGTCTTTCTTCCCACGTCATTTCTGGAATTTAGTTGTGGAACCTGTGTAATTTGTATTTTTAATAAAATAAAATAATTTAATTTTACTCCGTCCATTTGTCTTTTTCTCTTAATTTTAGTTAATTATATAAAAATAACCGGATTAAAATTCGAAGTTAAATTTTATTTATCTTTTATTAAACTCATTAAAATTTTAAAATTTAAAAAAAAAATTTAAAAATTTGCGAGTCGGGTCGAGAAAATAAGCCCGCGAGCCACACGGGCCAATTTCTTTCTATTTTTCTTTCCTTTCTCCTTCTTTTTCCTCTTTTCTTTTTTGTTCTTCTTCTCCCTTTCCTGTGAGCTACGGCCGACGAGCACCCACCACACCACCACCATCATATCTTGACCAATTTTTGCAATTCGAAGCTCAAATCTTATTCTCTCGTGCCTCCTAAATGCATTTCCATCGTCAATTTGGTGTAAAAGGTACTCCTTTTTGTTTAAAATTCGAATTCTCTTTAAAAGTCAATTTTTTGACTTTTTAGAAAAACTTTGTTTTAGACCGAATTTTGGATTCCTTTATGCTTAGTTAGATAATGTGATTGCTATTTGTTAGTTTTTAGGCTTGATTGAAGCATTTTGGATAGTTTTTGGCTCTCGATTCGCTAGTTGAGGTTTTAGGGTAGAAATTGGTGAAATTTTTGGAAATGTGATGTTTTGATAGCTTAGTTAGGCTTAGTGATTCATTAAGAGTACTTAGAAACTGATTTTGGAACAATATATGATTGTTTACTCAAATTTGACTTTTTGGTCAAACTACGCATAATTATGATTAAGGTTTTTCCTATAGTTAAAATGTTTTAAACTTGGGATTGCCTTTAAACTAGTTCAAATGAAGATATCATTGGTTTACTCATGAAAATGTAGCTTAATCTTTGAATTTTCTTATTTTGTACGTTTTGAACAAAATGAATATTTTCGGTAAAACAGCTTTAATCTTTGACTTAAGAATGTTATAGTTCAAGTTTGGTGATTAAAAATATTTAAGGTAATCAAAAATGGTCATTAGAACCATTGTATGCTTAAAAATCATCACATTTGGATCAAAATTGCTTATTATGACTAACTTCCTATAATTATTATTTGTAGCATTATTTATTGTAATCACGGGTACACTTTAAATTTTGCTTAAGAATAAGTTTATAGTTTGTTTAGATATTGTTTCTGGTAATTTTGACTATAACAGGAATTTGGAAAATGCCATTTTTAAAGCCCTCATTTCGAATTTTTTTCGAAAAATATATGCATTTTTGAATTCTAAGTCTTAATCTTTTGGAACATAACCTATGTTACTTGACTCTTGCAGATGGCTAATCACTTACCAAATGAATATGAGTTGCCCCATTACCTTCTCGGGCAAGATGATCCAGCAGATAATGAGCCGGTTATGAGAGTCTGGATTAATCGGCCAAAAGGGGGTAACAAGTATATTAACTAGACGATCATGGAACAGTGTGGATGGGCCGACGAGCTTAGGGCAATCTTGAACTTTCAAACTTACGGGAGAACATACATAGCCTGGCAACACTTGTTTGAAATGAATGAGAAAACATACAATGAGCCATACGCGGAATTTATGGCTACTTGGAGTTTTGATTCAGATGTTGATTAGGAGGATTACAGTGATCAAGAGTGTATCTACTTTCGCCACCAAAATCACACATATCACCTATCTCTTGCACGGTTTGCAAGGTATTTGGAGTTGTACAAACCGTCGCAGCTCACCGGTTCCATATTCAAGAGAGGATTCACCACCTTGAATAACATAGATCACCAAGCTTTCTGGCGCGAATACACCACCGATAATGAGCCATGGAGATCAAGTAAAAAGGCATCAAAATTCACCAATCCCGTACACCGAATCCTCCACCACCTCATCACTAAAACCCTTCACCCAAAAGCCCAACATGGCGGCGCTGTTACCATTAATGCTATGCGCCTAATGCACGCCATGATACACAACCAAAATGTGCAGGTAGCACATCTCCTGGCCCAGGCTTTTACTAATGAAAAGAATTCAGCAAGGACGGTTGTGCCAGTTTTAGGGGGCGTTGTTACTAAACTCCTTCGTCGAATGCGTGTTTTGGGAATGTAGAGCGGTTTATTTATAAGATCGGGGCTGAGTCAGAAGAAATAGGGTATAAGATACTAAACACTTGGGAATACATTCGTATTGAGGGTGAACAGTTGACCATTCAAGCTAATCCAGATATACCTGATTCAGAAGATCGGACAGTGCCGGGGGTGAGAGTGCAAGGTTTCAGACCTGATTCTAGGATGAGAGAAGGTAGAAGGCAGCGAGGTTCTCAGGAACCAAGAGATGAGGATGATACCACTGCCCAGGGACGGCCCACTGACACCTGCTGACACTCATCAGTTGGGGAGGGTGATAGGCCACGGTTTTCGCCATACCACTACCACATGGGGGATCTACAGGACACGAGAGTTTGTTTGCCCAGCATGCGATCTTTCAGAATTTGGATCATTTTACACATCATGCAGGCAGACATCTCAATGTCCCGCCATATCCCCATGAGTACCCGGTATTAGTATCCCACAGGGACCCTAGAGGAGCAGGCCCAAGCCACCAGCATTCGGGACCTCCATCTGCACCTCACCATCACTACACGCAGCATATAGTCATCTCGTCTCCACCTCCACCTCCACCTCCACAGAGCACAGGGGCTGCAGGTTTTGTCGACAACCTGTTCGACACCTCCCATTTGAACACTAACAGGGATACATCTACCGAAGCTCAAGAGTCGGCATGGGATCAGGCGGCGAACCGGTATACGACTGAGGGGATTGCGCAGGGTATAGATGGTATGGATGTTAACCCACAGTGGGGAAGGGGTAGGGATTTACAGGAAAGCATGGGTTGGCGTACAGGGCCTATGGTTTACACAAGCACCTCATCGCTTACAAGGTTGATTGCACGGTCGGACGAGATACAGTTCAGGATATCCTCAGGTGTGAACACATAAGAATTGGCGAAACAGTTCGCCACAGACGAGGAGATGACAGACGAGGGTTAGTCCGCATTGAAAAACCCGACGAGGCCGTGCACCAGCGTAATCTATTCCCCTCCGTACCCACCACCTCAGCCATGATTGTATTTATTTTTGGAATATTTGGATTATTACTCTATAACTTTATGCTTGTACGCCCAGTTTTGGGCATAACTATTTTATGTTTTTAGTATGTATGGTGTTTAGAATAACAATTGCATGAATAAAACGTCACAAAACAAACGACGATCGAGACCGTACGAGATGGAAGCACAACTTGGAGCAATGACGCTTTGAACGAGGATGACGTCGGCACAGGAATTGAAGAATCCATAATTAGCGCGCCATCCGACTACACGTCCTGAAACCATATGGGAGTACTACGTCTTCACCACTTTTTCAAATAGAATATACGCAAACTACTATACCACTTTAAAAACTAAGTGTGGGATTGGCAACCCCACCAACATAAACTTTTAATAACACCACGCCTCTTTTAAAACCTAAAGTGTGGGATACGTCGTATCCTTAACATTGAGGATAATGTTATTTTAAAGTGTGGGATAGCAAATGTCGCACATAACGATTCTTGTAAAATCCTCAAGTGTTAAAAAAAAAAACTAAATTTTTCACAAAAATTTAAAACTTTCCGAATTATAATACACTAAGGATTATAAAATTCTATAAAAGATCAAAAATTTTTTGCTACAAAATAGACAAAAGGGCAAAACAAGGTTGAAAACTTTTTGCGAAAATCAAACCAACTTTCCAAAAGAGCATTGCATAACAAAAGGCGCGCAATTCGACCTGCTATAAATGTTGTGAGGCACCCCCAAATAAGGCTTTTTAAGCACTCATTTTTAGTGCTTCACTATACTTCCGTTGAGCGCGCTGATGTTAACATCTCGGAATCAGAACTTGCTCTTGATCTACATTTCGGAATCACACATTTTGTCGAGAATGACTAAGTTAGAACCTCAGCTATTTGTGAAAGACAAAAAAACAACCCCCGCTACACACCTCCGTTTCCATTTTCATTCCACAAATCCATTCACCTCTACTTATCTATTCTATCCGCTTCATAAAAGAAATAAATCCTGACAAACCATTCTTTTTGGAAAAATCCTCTACAAAACCGCATTAGAAAAAAATGCGAGCATCCAAGCCAATTATCAAAGAAGACCGCCCAAAAGGAGATCTCGAAGAGAAAAGCAAAAGATGCTTGTTAAAAAAAAGATGTTGATGAATAAAGGTTCTAAGAAAGGGAGCAGAACCAGAAAAGATTCGAGAAAAGAAACTCCCGACAGTTAAAAAGAAGGATGCTTACCATGAAATTCCTGACAAAAAGCTAAAAGGATCAGTAAAATCGATCTTTCAAAAGAAACTCCTATCTATCAAAACCCTTCGCACCCTAGAAACCTCCAAATCCCTATCTCTTTACAATCCAAGCTGAGTCGATAACTGAAAATTCTCTCAAATAAGTGATGGAGATTTGAGTCTTGATCAAGCCTATGACGAAGATTGTAAGCATGACTGGCTAAGAGTGACTTCATTTATTAGAACTATAGGACACCCTAAACACTTTAGTGAAATGAGTGACCCGAGTGAGATAGCCTCAGTTATGTAACCTCCTCTCATGCTTGCAGAAAAAGGTTTGAGAATAGCAAAAAGAATAAAAACTAAGTTTTCACTCTTCCGTCTTGCGGAACAAAGACAACTTGATCACTACGAATAAAAGTCCTCGCTGTTTTAAGTTTAGAATTTTGCTTGAGGACAAGCAAAGTCTAAGTGTGGGATATTTGATATCGGCTAAAAAGTCATGTTTTTACCCCCGATATTGAGTCCCAAAAGCATAAAGTTCAAAACTTTGTTGGAAAAATAATTGCTTTTTTGGTTAAACTTGTAGATAAAGTAATTACGAAGACAATGCAAAAAGAATCAAGAGAAACGGAGCTAAAACGAAGATTCTAGAGCGAAAACGGTGAAAGACACGAAATCAAGTTACGATCAAGTGAAATCAGGCTGACCAGGCCAGCAAACGACCTGCCATACGGCTTGCCAAACAGCTTTCCAGTATGGCAAATGGCCTACCAAACGGTCAGTGCAAACGGGCTCGATAAACGGCTTGCCTTAGCAAACGGCCTCCAAAACGGCCTGCCAAACGGCCTGCCAGCCATTTGCAGGCATTTTTCAAGTCTATTTAAAGGCTTTTTATCATCCAATTTCCACACACCTCTCTTCACTCTCTCACTACAATACACTTTCTCTCACTAGAGCTTTCAAGGACTTCTCACCTCCGAGCGGGAAATTAAGTACCCGGAGGCGAACGCCGAAGATTGTAATAGGAGCGGTCTAGAGGATGTCAGCACTTGTAATGGTCTAGATCTCGTATGTAAACGGTGAACGCTTTCCTTAATTTAATGAAGTTATCTTATTATCTTAAGTTGCTTTCATCTTGCATGATTATCTATTTGTTACAAATGTTTATTATATGCTGAATACTTTATCTGAGACTTATCATACTGTTTTGCTAAAACCCTGACGGTTTAGAAGTTTAATTTATGTATCACCCTTTTCGCTTATTCACGTGGCTATAACCTAGTATTAGGACCTGATCAACCCTAGGATACAAGGTAAGTAGTTATGTGTGCTTAACGTCACAATAGGTATATAGTACCTACGTACGAATAACCACTTATTCGTTATAGAGGAGCTGCCTATTTAGGTTGTGATTAGAGTTAGCAACAGAGAGTTCAGTGAACACTAGCTTGCTCAAAAGCATGATTCGCGTCAAAAGCAATGTTATTGAGATGTTGTAAGATGATCCGGGGTTGAATAAGTGATCGCAAAAGGAGAGACCTCTAATCCAATTAACAGTACCTTAGAATATCTAAGATTACACATCTGTTAATGTTAAGGCATAGCATAGTGATTAAGTGGTAGGATATTGCTTTAGTTAGACCAACTAGGATTAAGAAAAGCTGAGACTTTCCTTTATTGGGTATACCACTTTGTTCATGTACCTAGGATTCTATCCATAAGGTCGTTTAAACCCTTTAGGTTAACATTGGGAGTAGGGATATCCGTCTTAGCCAGAATCTTCAAAGCCTAAACTCTTAGTGACAAATCAGTTAGGTTCATAGCCCAGTTGATTGAGGTTTAGTGTTTATTCTAGGAAGTTAAACTTTTGCGATAATTCCCCTTAAGAATTCTATTCTTCATACCTATCTATCTTTTAATACTGTTTTATCTAGTTAATCTTAATCTATCACCTTTTGTCACTAAGGTTAACTATATAGGCACTTTTGTCCCACATTACTGAGCAAACATACAAAAATACGATCCTGAGTTATATTTACCACTTACTCGTTAAAAGGAAGACAAGTAGGTGAGTTATAGCTAGGAACCCTAGCTAATTATAAATGATAAAACCATTACTCTCTTTTGGTAGCTAATTCTGACGCGTTGCGACATAACGACACCGCACAAATAAAACCGTCCGTTTTGGCCATATCATGTATGCTCACGAAATCCCAATGTACCGGGGAGAGAAGATCGAAACCTTCATCACAAGGTATATGCTGGAATGTCAGAAAATTCCAGGACTCCCGGAAACACAGCAGATTTTCGGATTTATCACATGCCTAGACAAAGACGCACACCCGTCACTTGTTCCATAACTCCGTTGGAACATCCCGGGTACATTTGCAGATGCCGTAATGGTAGCCAGGCAATACCAACACTCGGGGAGGGAGAGACAGGCTGTATATCATCGAGAAGAGAGGAAAAGAGAAGAAGAGAGGAGAAGCGACAGCAGGCACCGCCATGACAGTAGCAGGCGCAGTGAAAGCCACAACAAAAATCACAACAGTCACGACAAGAGTCATGACAGCCATAGGCATGACAAGAGCAGCAGGAAGCCGTATGATAAAGGGTCTCTAATCGACAGCTTCTCCAAAACTCCAAGGGAGATACTGTTAACGGAACCCGTGAAGGCAAAGTTTACTCCTCCGGCACCACTGGAAAAGCGTGACGGCCAAAAGTCAGACAAGTATTGTGAGTTCCATAAGGACAATGGCCATGACACCGATGAATGCAAGGCGCTGATACGCGAAATCATTGCCAAAATCAAAGCAGGTGAACTCAATCATTTGTTGTCGGGACGAAAGTTCAAAAAGGCTGATCCCAACAAAACATTCAGCTGGCAGAAGGAGGACGGTAAGAAACGAGAGAAAGCGAAGGATAAAGTTGTCATTAACATTGTGACGCCCCGTACTAAATCAACGTGTACGGACCATCAACAACAGGATCATTACAAGGTCAAACACTATATGTTGATTCAAAATAAGTTTGCATTCATGAAAAGAGGTGACGTCATAACCAACGTCAAATGTTTTACAACCAAAAGTATGCTTCTACGAATAGCAAGCAATGATAATAGTACGTGACCCATAGGTCGTTACGAATACATCGTTTCAAAAGTAACATAGTGTGAATGCAAAATAAACATTTCATGCGGTGACATCTCTAATAAGCGCAGCGGGTGTCTACAAAGCATGACTAGTACAGCGGAAGCAAGCAAACCTTAAGCACCTGAGAAAAACATGCTTAAAACATCAACACGAATGTTGGTGGGCTATAGTTTAAGTATAACAGTATTGTAATGTAGGCCATGAGATTTCAGTGCTTCAACCAACAGTATAAATCAGTAATTCCAATCAGTATGATAAAGTATATGTTTATCCGTGGGCACCCGGTAACTAACTTAACGTAATAATAATACCCCCTAAAAGTTCACTTGGCGAGTGCGTATGTTCATGAAGTATTAATGAAAGGACCCGTCCTAATCCACCTGGACGAAGTCATTAACATTTGATCCCATTGCGATGATCGGCTCCAAGTAATGTCCTTATATTGAGCAAATGCACAGCGGAAGACTTAATTCGTACCTGAGAATAAACATGCTTTAAAGTGTCAACCAAAAGGTTGGTGATTTCATAGGTTTATCATAACAATCATTTCAATATGTTAATAGACTACAAGATTTCAAAATCATAAACATAATACACTCACAAGTGTATGTAAAGCATTCTAAGTGGTTGAGCACTTGGTAACCATACTTAACATTTAATCAACGTCGCATATTCCCTTTATTATGAAATCTCACTACACCGTACCAAGTGTAGTCACCAAAATGAAGTACTGTGCAACCGTTGAATACTGGTCATCCAGTTCGGTTGGGGTTGTCAGGCCCGATAGATCTATCAACAGGATTTGCGTTTACAATACCCATGTAAATAGTAGTTACCAAGCTACAGGGAAATATGCCAGTGGTACAACTCAACGTAGAATATATTTTTAAGTACTTGTGTCTATTTTGCAAACATTTATAAAAGCAGCGCATGTATTCTCAGCCCAAAAATATATATTGCAAAAGCAATTAAAAAGGGAGCAAATGAAACTCACTTTTTCTTTGAAGGTATTTAATCCGACTTGGTCTCCGATAGATATCACGAACCTAACCATATATATAATATATCAACATATTTTCTTTTTAAGTAATCGTTACATATATATATATATATACTTTTAATACTTTTAATATTTTCTTAGTCCGTAGTTATCAGTCCGATGTTAGTGGTCCACAATTAGTTGCTTAAATAAAATAAATAAAGACCCCATCGTATTCGTATTGATCAGAATTAATCTCGACCCATGGTACCATGTTGTCAAATGATGTGTTGCGTACATAAAGTACCGTGTTGTCAAATGACGTGTTGCGTACAATCATGAGGTCTTATGATTAATCTTCTCGTGTTGTTTACGGGTGGTCCTGAAATATATAAAATCAAATCATAAGTAATTATATATAAAATATCATATTAATTAGAAAAGATATGATTAATTTACTTTTTCTCCAAATATTTTCGTAGCTAAACTAGCTTCGGATACCCAATCTTGTTTTAGTCGTAGTTTCTTCATTACAACTCCATTTTTGTTGGTTCAACTTGCCACTTCCTTGGATCGAGTCAAATTTTAAGAATATGAACTGAAAATACCTTAGTTTGTATTCAAAATCATAGGTTATAGGTCAAACTTTGGTAAAACTTATGAAAGTGATCATTTTCCATCATAAAAACAACATTTAATGATCATTTTTCTAAAAATACTTACACTTTGAGTTAAACCAAGAAATTTTTATGTGTTAACATATTCATAAGAAATATAATTTTTCCAGAACATGAACTTCCAATTCAAAGTTCAAGATGGTTTTTAATTATCCAACCCAAAACAGCCCCCGGTTGCACTCCGACGACGTAGATTCAGTTTTTAAGATGTTCTTTGTAAAACCAAGTTATATCTTGTTAGGTTAGCATATCATTATGATATATTACAGGTCTTGAAGTGTTTTAAAATTCAAGTTAGAAGGATCTATTTAGTTTGCGAACAAGTTTGAAATCATTCAAACTATGTTCTTGTTGTTAAAATTTTATACCACAAAATAAGATAGCTATATGAATATGAATTGAATAAGATTATGAACAAGGTTACTACCTCAAGTTACTTGGACAAAGTTACTGCAAAAGATAAGAAATAATCTTGGAATCAAAGAGTGGTGGAGTTAGATCAAAAGGTTGGAAGTAAACTTCTTCAAATTGGTGGTTATTTTGATATGTTCTTGAAAGAGTTTTCTTATGGTGTTTAAGGCTTGTAATTGAAACTAAATGATGGGGAAAATTCTTGGAGATGATCAAGTATGAAGTTAGGAGTATTTTTAGAGAGAAATGAGGGTGTAGGTATGAGAAAATGGAGTGAAGAAATGGTGTTCATTTATAAAAACGTTTTTAGTTTATAAAGAAAGAAAAGGATTCCTAATTTTGTTTTCTTACTAATAATTCATACTACTTGACAAATCCTAGTTACCTCATATCTAGGGCAGTAATAATGTTGATTAGGATGTTGATTTGATGTGTATATACCAATAGTAAATACGTATAGAAGCTGGGTATGATACGGGTACATATACCCTAGATATACGTATAGAAATCTTGAGGAAACGGAATGAGAATTCAAATATAGCTATATTTTGTGAATATACTTATATTGTTTTATGTATTTAAGTCCTTAAAAAGTGATTAAATACATTATATATACGATACATGTATAAGCATTATAGATTATAAGTATATATATCAAAGAATGTTACGTATAGTTATCGTTTTGAAAACTTAAGTTAGTAGTTTCAAAATATACTTATAACTCATTGTCATTAGTACACAATGAGATGTTAAACCATCCTTAGATCATGTTAAATATATATAAATACATATATATACACAAACGTATAATTATTGTATGTTATATAGTTCGTGATATCATCGGTCATATTGGACAGTCAAACGTTGTGTAAAACTCTTTTCAAAAACACAAGTCTCAACAATTTGGATTGCTTATCATGTTGGTATGGTTTAATTTATGTAAATATTAATCTCATAAGTATAATTTGGTCGGAAAATTCTGGGTCATTACAATTAAACACTCGTTAAATGCTAGCGCGACTAGCCCGAGTGGGGATGTCAAACCCTATGGATCCATATCTAAGATTCGCGTTCACCGGTTCAAAGACCAATGACTAAACGTTACCGAGCTAAGGGCAAAGTTTATGTCATTGTATAACCCACACATATATAAAGTTTAAATACTCGTGCCTAGTATGTAAAACGTATAAAGCGCATGCATTCTCAGTCCCAAAATAGTTAAAATAAAAAGGGATGCTATAACTCACAGTGTAAAGTAGTTAAGTTGATTCAAGATAAGTTTGCAAGTAGTTGGTCCGAAGGTCCTCAACCCAAGTCAAATGTTACTAAGTCAGTAAATCGTCCCAAAGGTTTCAGTGTATGTAAATTAGGTCTTAAGTATCATCATCATTCATCATCAAACAAAAAGTAAAGTAAGTTTCAATCAAGAATAGAGATCGAAACAAGGGCTAATTTCGATCAGTTGTTACGACCTCTACGTAAATCAAAAAGATGCGTAATCAGTGGCTATGGCTCCATATGTGAGTCCACTAGTTGTAGACCAATTTATAGAAACAAACTCGTCTTCGTTTGACCGTGGCTACAGTTTAAGTGCGAGTAGGTCTGAAATTTCAGCACAACATTAAAAGGGTGTAGTGACTTTCGGAAGGCTATAAATCCTAAACCGTAACTCGGATTAAGACGAGTCTTAAATGAAAAGTCATCTAATCGAACCCATCTATCTGGAAATTAACTTTTCCAGTAGCCCAGGTTACTGATCAGTTCCAGAAACAGTAGGTAAAGGTGTTTCGGTGGGTTCTTGGCGCTTGATGCTCATCATGGTTCTCATCCTTGATGCTTATAGCTTCAAGTGTACAACTCGTTGATGTGTTTGCATCATTTTAACCAAGGTTTGACCATTATAACACTAGTGTATGTCTAAGATAAGTAGCACAACTCATTTAAGTGTTGTAAGTAGTTTGATGAACCAAGGTTACATCAAGATCTTAGATCCGACACATACATGAGTTCCAATAGTAATATAAAGCTATAAACTTGAAAGTAAACTAAATAAACAAGTTCTTAAGTTGTAGAACTTAGATCTTAGTTAGATCTTAAAGATCCTAAACTAGAAAGTCTAGATCTAGTGTTCTTAAGTTAGATCCTAAGTTACAAAACTTGGATATTTACTTTAATGAAACCATAAGTCATGGACTTTGGTTTTAATCTTGTAATGTGTATGTAAGCTTGTAAGCTCTTGTTTACAACAAAATTAGAAGACCATAAGCTATAGAAACTTAGATCCAACACAAGTATATGAAGTTATAACTAAAAAGTTTAACTTCCATGTTCTTGAACTTACAAAGTTTAACTTTGGTTTCATGAAATATGAGATCAAGATTAACTAGTAATACTTGACCAAATTAACAACATCACATCTTTAAAGTACTTACAAAAGAAAGAATTAAACTAAAGTACAAGTATTATGTTCATGTTTGTTTCATACTTAGGAAGATTCAAATCAAAGTTTGGATCTTAGGATTTAAGTCTACAAAACATGAACACAAGTATGATTATAAAACTTATGAACTTTAAATCTTGAAAACATTTAAGTGTAGAACCATAAACTAACAAGTTTAGATTCTTGTTCTTGGTTCTTCATCAAACAAAAGATGAAAGTAACCAAGATTACATGAAGATACAAGTTATAGAACTTGATCTTTAACAACAACAAACAACAACAAGTAACTAAACAAGTAAGAAATCAATTGATGATGATGATATATATTTCGGTTTCAAGAAGAAAAAAAGAAAGGAAAATGGAGCTAGTTACTTACAAAGTTGAGAGAAAAATGAGAGAAAAGAGAAGTGTGTAAGTATGTGTGTGTATGGAATGAAGTATACAAGTGAATAAGTAATCAAAAAAAAAAGATTTGAACCTCCCTCCTTGTAACCTTGGCCAACGGTTTTTGCAACCAAAAAGGGGAAGTCAAAAGCTATCTTTCCAATATGGGAGAATGGTGAATGCTTAGAATGGTATTAAAGTTAAATGATATGGGAAAGAGGTGTAAGTATGCATGTAACTAGATAACTTACTAATGTTAATTAATCCATGCTTTCATTAATAAATCACTAGCTTAATGATGGGCTAACTAGTCCATTAAGAGAAGTAGGGTGGGCTTCCAAGTCCATGTTCATTAATAAAGGCCCAAGTTCAAGTATGTAATTAATTAAACAAAGCCCAAGTAATTAACTACTAACCTTAGTTAATTAAAAATGATTAATAATAATTAATCATGAATGTAAATAATATCTGAAATATTATTCGTGAAAAGTACGTGTGTCACAAAGATGAGTCGGGACATGTAAAGTCATGTACGGTGTTAAGTCCATTAAGGTAACTAGTAACATTAGTAAACACTAAGCCTAATTAAATAAGCCCTTAAGCCAAGTAATTGTTATAATAAATAACAATCAAGTTTACGCGGTCATAATATTCCAATTACGACAAAGGTTTAACATGTACCAAGTACGTATTTCGTTTAAAACTATAAGTGACACCAACAGTCGTAAAACCATTCGGGGATCAAGTTAAGTGATTTCACACTTAATAGCACATAGTAAGATATTAACGAAAGTAATTAATCATGATTAAAGATCCCAGAGCATAAGCTAGCTCAGTACGCACAAATACGCAGTTTTGTGAAAGCACAAAGCACAAAAAGTAAATCGAAAAATCCGGGTCGTTACAAACATGATCAATGTTCAGAAGGACGAGTTTGCCCCACAGAATTCCTGGAAAGACGCTACCATCAACTTCCCGGGAATACCGCCACGGTACTCTTGGGATGAACCGGTAGTCATTACCGGACTGATAGATGGATTCCCGGTGACCGAAATGTACACCGACACAGGAAGTGAAGTCAAAGTGTTGTATGTTCACTGCCTTTCCCGGCTCCCAAAGCGTGTCAGGAGAAAGATGAGACAGTCTGATGCCATCATCTCTAGATTCTCTGATCACACTGAAGAAACAGTTGGTAGGCTCAAGGCAACAGTCACGGTAGGTACTAGACCCTACCTCCGTAGCGAAGTTATCGACATTTACGTCGTTAAATCCGTGACTGCCATCAACGTGATATTAGGAAGGCAATTCTTCAAGAATTTTGATGCCATAACGTCTACTGCTCATGGCATACTCAAGCTCCCAACCCGGCAAGGCGTGGTAACGGTTCAATCCACCCGACACCCTTTTCTCGGTAATAAAGGCATTCAAGATAGGCAAAACGCCAAATCATGGAGGACACCACATGTCATGGAGGAAGAGCATGTTTCTGTTCTCAAAAGTATAACATTTTTATCCCCGACGGCACACCCCGGTAGCAGAAGTTCAGACATGCTTCATAAGGCGGAAAAGGCAGTTGCCGGTCGACGTCGCCGGTCAGAGTGGGAGAAATCATTTAATGGTGTGTGTGAAAAGGCTAAAACCCTTAATCCGACAGTTAAATGTTCAAGGACCGAAAGTCGTGAGAGTTCCAACCGAGACAAGATAACGGTTGAGGAAAACGAAAGTGGCTGAGTAAAGTAACTGAGATTCCGATGGATACCGTGATTGAAATTGATCACCTCAACTCACGGTTATCTTGATTTTTGTCTTTTTCTTGTAATAAAAGAACTGATGTATGTTTTTCCTTTTCAAGGAATTAATAAAAAGCTTTTTACCATTTGCAATAACTTTGTCATTATGTTATTCACAACAATGTTCAATCAATTATAAACGGCTAGCGGCAAAACGGATTCCGACATCCACATAAGTCCCATGCACGTTCTTTTGTACCCCCTTAAGAGGTGATTGCCTAGCCCTCGTCGGTACAAGTTTATACTGATAAACGGCCAATGAGTAGATGGCATAAACACGCGTGACTGCACGGTGTACATGCCAAAACTAACACTAATGTATCCTAGGCATACATACGAAGATATGAACTAGTTCAACTAAAGAAAAATTGACACATTATACTTGAAATTACAATTTCATTAGCTATACATGATTCATTGCAAATTCCGCCAAAAGTACACAACTACAGTGGGACAACTGTTACAAAAATAGACATCCGCGATACATGCCCCAGATACAAGGAAAATGCCTGATAAAATAACAAAAATGTATCCCATAAACTAGTTGACCGTCGTACTCTCGGTATACAAGTTACTACGATATTTAAACCAGGTATTCAACAATACATGTGCCATACAAACCTCCTGAAAGGTATCCACCGGCCTTAACGGCCGCTCCTAGATGACCTCGAATAAATCTTCAAGATTAAATTCACAAGAGCCATCGGGCACCATGGAAAGTACGAGCATATCACGGTGAACTTTCACCTTAAAAATGTAACAGTGAAAGTCAAGGGAATTCACGGATAACTCCATAGTTACAAAAATTCTCTTAAAACAGTGTGTTAGAACAGACAGTAACAAAAGTAAAAGCAGTCCGTCAAGCGTATATATAGCAAATACACTGCATAGAAGTTTATTTCAAGACAATGGACAAACGTAGTTTATTTCATTAATAAGCATGAAAACTACATGTATAGAAGTTGTAAACCCTAACAACCTATGGTTGCAACACAAATACATCAATCAAATCCTACACAAGCAAACAAAAACTCTCGTACATAATCTGTCAAAAGCTCGTTCCCAAGAAGCAGTAAAAAATGGGCACACATGTTGAAAGAAATCAAAAGTTCTCAACGTGCAATCATCAACATGGCCCGGCTGGTATTGGGAAGATCACAAGATAGGCGGGTGTCCGAAGGCCACATAGGTCGACATTCGAGTCTCAAAATCAATCGGGAGCACAAGAAACAACTTTCGTTCGCAAGGGATGTGCATAGCACATCATTATCCGAACGCGAACGAAATGTATTCCTCGAACCCGCAAGATCCAAAAACCCAGCGACCAGTCGGATGACGTAAGATGCATCGAACGACCATCGGCGTCCGGTTGTTTCCAATCTATCCGCAGTTAAAGGCGGAATACGTTCGAAAAAATCCTAGTATTCGAAACAAATCTACAGATCCAAATCGAAGCCTGAAACAAAACAAAACAGCAATAAGAGGGTCGCACAAGAAAAGAAGACAAAAAAGAAGAAACACACATGCTCACCAATGTCGCGGGTAAAATGCCTCAGCGAATAACGGCAGCACCGTCCTTCGGGTATCAACAACAACAACAACATCAATAATAGTAACACCCTGGTTTTGGGCCTAGATGAAATAGGTATATTGTGTTATTTTATTATTATAATTTAAATATGATATTTAAATTATGAGTAATTTATATGATTTAATTATAAGGAGTGAAATAATAAATTATGTGTTGATAATTTATTATGTGAACTTTTTAATGTGTTCGTGATGATTGTCACAGAAAATATTAATTTATGTAATTTGGACCTCGTTAGTACTGCTTAATGAGGTACATTGTATTTTAGATTGCGGGTAAAATAACTGTGTGTTTAATGATATAATAAAAAATGGAGACGGTGACTTTTGTTATAAGTTCACACGTGTTAGTCTTGTTTCATTTCCTAAAATTATTAACTCACACACATGTACTTATGATCTTATCTACACTTCTTGACTTCTTGTTTCCTTCTGATTCATAAAACATACAGGGACTAACCAATGATTATGATAAATAAAATATCTATGTATTTAATATATTAAAGTGGGGTTGTGGATTTTGGTGGAAGATTCACGTGTGGTTACACATGTGAATTTTATGTCTTATTAATTATAATATTGTGATTCATTTTACTTTCTACCAAACTTGTGAGATAACTCTCATACACACATACATTCGCAGAAGCATGAACACCCCTTTTTAACCCTCAAATGATATCTTTGATTCTTTAATTAATTAAGAAAGTTATAGCAGGTAACTATTATTATAATTTGCTTATAATTGTATTAGTTGAGATAATTGTTTTATAAGTTATGACAGCTAATAGGAGTAATGATCAAATCATATGGTTTGATGTGTATATGCTTAAATTGATAGTAGTTATAGCTTGGTTATGCTATATACATGATTCGGGTATGCTTGATTTGTGTAAATATGTAAAAATGGTGATTTAAATTTTAGTGTTCATGTTTGTATAAATTGGGGATTTTGGTACTTTGATCCTAAATCTTGTGTATAAGTATTAGATCTTAGTGATTTTGAGTAAGGAATATGTGTATATATGTTTTGTGAATATTTTCTGTTAAATATGAAGCGTGATTCAACACTTGAACACTATACTAACTTGAGATATTTTGTGGTGATTCTCAGGTGATAAACGAAAAGGTGAAGGCTCAATGATATAAGACAACTGAGTGCTTGTGCTTCTAGGTGAGTGGGATTATCTTTATGGATGTGATTATACAGTGACAAGTATAGTGATCTGTGTCATGCTTAATTAGACTGTTTAATGAGTATGTGACCAGTGCAGTGACTATATGTGATTATGTGCGCACCCAGTGAACGTCGAGGTGTTTTGTGTGACGTGCGATGAGGTGTTCTGTGCGACGTAAGAGGTCAATGCTATTTACCTTAGTGTCGGGTAGTAGTATTGGGTCCAAGCATTACTGATTGGTGGTATAGTGTGAATGACGAGTGCGTCATGTCTGGAAGACTATACCAGTGATTCAGTAATGGGGGCTATCGGTATATTCCAGCTTGATCAGCTACAGGTTGCCGGTCCTCTTGTTTATGGCTTTAAGTGATTAGTGACCAGTGCCTTTAAGCTGTGCTTGATGCTTGTAGTGATGTCCACCTAGATATTTTCATTCACTTAGCGTTATACTAATTCCCCCACAGTGTTTTGCCCTGCAGGTATAGATTAGCAGCTTTTGGTGGGTTTTGCAGGATAAGTGAAGATATTTGACACAGTGTCACTCTGATGTTTTTTAATAAATAATATATATTTGAAACAGTCTGTATTAATAACGTAACACCAGTGAATCGTGTAATCATATAATTATGTAATTAATATATGATGTGTAAATTATGAAATCTTCTGCTGTGAGTGTCTTTATAAAAAAAACCTATGTAAAAAGTACGGTGTTACAATTTGGTATCAGAGCCTAGGTTTGGCAGTATGTGCACTGTGTACGTGACCTACTCCCAAACT
Organism: Rutidosis leptorrhynchoides; assembly: GCF_046630445.1. Classification (NCBI taxonomy): domain Eukaryota; kingdom Viridiplantae; phylum Streptophyta; class Magnoliopsida; order Asterales; family Asteraceae; genus Rutidosis; species Rutidosis leptorrhynchoides. The sequence continues at coordinate 463,498,790 of NC_092337.1, read as the reverse complement.
TATGAATGTATCGTGTCAAACATCTGAGTGGGGAATAGGTTAATGTAGAGATATGTGCCTAGGTGATTGTGCTTAGTGATAGGTGCTAACAGGTTATCAACTAAGCTTTTGTGAGATGATGTGTTTGTAGACAGGTATGGCTGACCAGACCAGAAATAACGATGCCCCTTTGACTCTCGGACCCGGAATATTTAGAGTGCCGTTAGTAGAGCATAGTCCGGAACGTGATCCAGATGAGTATGTTTTACAGTTAAAAAGCTAACTACAGGAAACTCGAGAAAAGGTAAAGGAATTGGAGGCCCACATCAGGCATTCAACTGTGGTGTCTGAAGCAAGTGATCCACCGATACCTCCAGGGTTTACTGGTACTCAATATACATCTGACCCATCAGGTAGTGCTTCTCAGCCATTCCAGTCTCAACCTCAAATTATACCTCAAGTGCCATATCAATCTTCTCAAAAATACCAGTACCCTCTTCAATATCAATATGCCACAACGAATCCATTTCAAACTCCTATGTTTCAGCAAGTGGTGAAGGATAAGAAAAAGGTGTACGTTCAAACAGTTTATGGACTGTAAGCCCTCCGAGTATTCGGGTCATTGAGATCCGATTGTGACAATAAATTGGCTAAGGGAAGTTGAAAGGGCATTGAAAGCCTGTCAATGTGAACCAGAATTGCGGGTAACTTATGCCATATGACTATTAAAGAATTGAGCTATGGTTTGGTGGGATACAATTACTGCTCCATTGTTCGAAGAGCAACTCAATCAGATCACTTGGGAACAATTTGCTGCAAAAGTCCAATAGCAGTATTGCACTGCATTTGATATTAACCGATTAAAGCAAGAGTTCATGCAAATGAAGATGACTAAAGACATGATAGTCGATGAAGCGTTTGAGCAGTTTATGGAAAAGTTAAGGTTCGTGCATCAGTGGATACCAGACGAAAATTCCAGAGTGCAACGGTTTGTAGAAATTTTACGACCTGAATATCGTACGATTGGTAGACTTGCTACTACTTTGTTACAAGCTCATATGTTGGCAAAGGTTACTGAAAGTGACATTAAGGCAGCCAGAAGTGTGAAAACTGAAAGTGTGTCGCAAGCGAAACCAGCGGTAAGTCAGTTTAGCCAGCAATCTAAGAAGTTTAGTCGGTTTAAGCCAAAAGGGCAATCTAGCCAGGGTGGATCAGTGTCAAGCAGTCAGAGGACATGGTGTAGAATGTGTAAGTCTTCACATAGTGGGCAGTGTTCAAAATTAACGAAACAGTGTTTGCGTTGTGGTACAGTGGGACATGAGCCTCAAGATTGTTCATTTAAGAATAATGTGTGTTGGAATTTTCAAAAAGAGGGTCACAGATCTGCAGAGTGTCTAGCTGCAAGACAGAGTTATTCTGGGGTGGGGTCCGGGTCAGCGGTATGTGCTGTGTCAGCTGGGGGATCATCTGCTTCCTTTGTGGGGCAGAAGCGCAAGAATCCACCATAACCTGAAGCTAGAGCCTTTCAGATGTCAGTAGACACTGCCACTGCTACTGACGATGCAATCACCGGTATATTCTTAGTAAATTCTTTACCGGCTCGTGTACTATTTAATTATGCAGCAAATTGCTCGTTTGTGTCAACTACATTTTGTGCTAAGTTAAATGTGCCTGTTAGTGTAATAAATGAACCCTTAAGTGTCGAAGTGGGTGACGGTAGGACAGTTCCAGTTACAAAGTTTGTGTCTGGAATTACTATTGACATAGAGGGTAGTATTTGTCCTGTGACTTGTTTAGTGATGCCTATACAAAGCTTTGATGTAGTGTTAGGCATGAATTAGCTTAGTAACCATAAGGCCAGTATTAAGTGCGATAGGAAAGTTATTTCTTTTTCGGTGGATGGTGGAAAACGGGTAGTGGCTCGTGGTGATCGTGGCGGGTTCCGTTGTCCATTATTGCCAATGATGAAAGCTCGAAAATCTTTGTTCAAGGGATGTGATTCTTTCTTGGCTTTTGTGATCGATGTGTAGATGGAAAACAAAGTAATGTCCGATATTCCTGTGGTGTCTGAATATCCAGAAGTGTTCCAAGATGAATTGCCAGGCTTACCGCCAATCAGGGAAGTTGAATATAAGATCGAGTTAGTGCCAGGGGCTACGCCGGTGGCTAAAACTCCGTATAGATTAGCTCATTCAGAAATTCGCGAAATGATGTCTCAAATTCAAGAGCTGTTGGACCGTGGGTTTATTCGTCCGAGTTCTTCGCCGTGGGGTGCACCAGTGTTATTCGTGAAAAAGAAAGATGGTACGCTCCGAATGTGTATAGATTATCGTGAATTAAATAAAAGAACAGTGAAGAATAAGTATCCGCTTCCGAGGATAGATGACTTATTCGATCAGCTTCAAGGAGCTTCGTTCTGTTCGAAAATAGATCTAAGTTTGGGATATCACCAGGTTCGTGTTGCTGAATCTGACATTCCTAAGACTGCATTTCGTACTCGTTATGGTCATTATGAGTTCTTAGTGATGCCATTTGGGTTAACCAACTCTCCAGCAATTTTTATGGATCTTATGAATAGAGTGTGTAAACCGTTTTTGGATAAGTTTGTTATCGTGTTCATTGATGACATCTTAGTGTACTCCAAAACCGAATCCAAGCATGCTGAGCATTTAAGACAAGTGTTGGAACTTTTGAAACGTGAGCAATTGTAGGCAAAGTTTTCAAAGTGTGAGTTCTGGTTACGTGAAGTTCAATTTTTGGGTCATATTATCTGTGCAGAAGGTATAAAAGTGGATCCGTCTAAAGTTGAAGCTGTGATGAATTGGAATTCACCAAAGAATCCGACAGAAATTAAGAGTTTTCTAGGACTGTCCGGTTACTACTGACAGTTTATTAAAGATTTTTCAAAGATTGCAAGTTCTTTGACAAAGTTAACGAGAAAGGATGTGTCTTTCCAGTTGGGTAATGAACAGGAAACTGCGTTTCAGACTTTGAAAAGTTTGTTGTGTCAAGCACCAGTGTTAGCCTTACCTGAGGGATCTGACGACTTCGTTGTGTATTGCGACGCGTCTTTATCCGGTTTAGGTTGTGTATTAATGCAAAGAGATCGTGTAATCACGTATGCGTCTCGACAGTTAAAACCGAGTGAAAAGAATTACCCAGCGCACGATTTAGAAATGGCTGCAGTAGTGTTTGCGTTAAAGTTATGGAGACATTATCTTTATGGTACGCATTGTGTTATCTGCACCGATCATAAAATTTTACAGTATATTTTTTCGCAGAAAGAGATGAATATGCGCCAGAGATGGTGGCAAGAACTAATTAAGGATTATGACTGTGAGATCAAATATCATCCTGGGAAAGCAAACATCGTGGCTGATGCGTTAAGTCGTAAGAAATCCACTGACAGTGTAAAGTTTATGCGAATTGAGATTGTGTCCGATTTAGTTGATCGACTAAAGATAACTCAACTTGAAGCATTACAAGATGAACATTTGAAATCTGAGTTGATGGTGAAAAGAAGAGTAGAATTGATGAATGATTCTCGAGGACTAAAAACTTATCGTGAACGAGTTTGGGTGCCGTTACTTGGAGGATTGAGGGATTTAATCTTAAATGAAGCACATAAATCGAGATTATCTGTGCATCCCGGTATTACAAAAATGTACCATGATCTGAAAGTGTTATATTGGTGGCCAACTATGAAAGCAGACATTGCGCAATACGTGGAAAAGTATCATATTTGCACCGAAGTGAAAGCAGAACACCAGAAACCATATGGGTCTTTGCGTCAACTAGAGATTCCAGAGTGGAAATGGGAACATATCATCATGGATTTTGTGACAAAACTACCTAGAACCGAGAAAGGAAATGACATGATTTGGGTAATAGTGGATCGTTTAACCAAAAGTGCGTATTTTCTAGCTACTAGTGAAACAGCTTCGTTGACGAAATTGGCTCAGTTGTATCTGAATGAAATAGTATCGCGACATGGGATACCATTGTCTATTGTGTCAGATAGAGATTCCCGATTTGTATCTAGTTTCTGGAACAGTCTACAAGAAAATTTAGGTACTCGTGTCAACCTAAGTACATCTTATCATTCTCAGACTGACGGTCAAAGTGAACGAACTATTCAGACTTTAGAAGATATGTTAAGGGCTTGTGTTTTAGAGTATGGTGGATCGTGGGATTATCGTCTGCCATTGATCGAATTTGTTTACAACAACTCCTATCATTCAAGCTTTGGCATGCCGCCGTATGAAATGTTGTATGGTAGAAAGTGTCGAACTCCATCGTGTTGGTTGGAGGCAGGTGAGAAACAGTTTGCGGGTCCAGAAATTGTGCAGCAGACTGCAGAAAAAGTGGCTATCGCACGTGAAAAGCTGAAAGTTGCTAGAGATTGACAAAAGATGTATGCAGATCCTCGTATACGACCAATGACGTTTACTGTCGGTCAACATGTGTATTTAAAAGTGTCACCGTGGAAGGGTGTAATTCGATTCGGTAAACGAGGAAAACTAGCTTCGAGATACATTGGTCCTTTTAGAATTCATCAAGTGCTGAACGATCAAACTGTAGTGTTAGATCTTCCCCCAGAGTTAGCAGGTATTCATGACACGTTTAACATCTGTTATATTCGTAAGTGTAAAGTGGATGATGAAAATCAAATTCTTCCGCTCCAAGATCTAAAAGTAGATTCAAGTAAGAAATTGGTGGAAGAACCAGTTGGATCGTCGACAGAAAAGTGACTAAGTTACGTAAAAAGCTGATTCCCATGGTGCGTGTGGAATGGAAGCATAGTTTAGGCAACAATCTGACATGGGAGACAGAGGAGTTAATGACCTCTAAATACCCTCATCTGTTTAACCGTGACCAGATTCCGAGGACGGAATCTTCTTAAGGGGGATAGATTTGTAACACCCTGGTTTTGGGCCTAGATGAAATAGGTATATTGTGTTATTTTATTATTATAATTTAAATATGATATTTAAATTATGAGTAATTTATATGATTTAATTATAAGGAGTGAAATAATAAATTATGTGTTGATAATTTATTATGTGAACTTGCGAATGTGTTCGTGATGATGGTCACAGAAAATATTAATTTATGTAATTTGGACCTCGTTAGGACTGCTTAATGAGGTACATTGTATTTTAGATTGCGGGTAAAATAACTGTGTGTTTAATGATATAATAAAAAATGGAGACGGTGACTTTTGTTATAAGTTCACACGTGTTAGTCTTATTTCATTTCCTAAAATTATTAACTCACACACATGTACTTATGATCTTATCTACACTTCTTGACTTCTTGTTTCCTTCTGATTCATAAAACATACAGGGACTAACCAATGATTATGATAAATAAAATATCTATGTATTTAATATATTAAAGTGGGGTTGTGGATTTTGGTGGAAGATTCACGTGTGGTTACACATGTGAATTTTATGTCTTATTAATTATAATATTGTGATTCATTTTACTTTCTACCAAACTTGTGAGATAACTCTCATACACACATACATTCGCAGAAGCATGAATACCCCTTTTTAACCCTCAAATGATATCTTTTTAATTCTTTAATTAATTAAGAAAGTTATAGTGGCTACAAGTTCATGCGATATCAAAGCTATAGCAGGTAACTATTATTATAATTTGCTTATAATTGTATTAGTCGAGATAATTGTTTTATAAATTATGACAACTAATAGGAGTAATGATCAAATCTTATGGTTTGATGTGTATATGCTTAAATTGATAATAGTTATAGCTTGGTTATGCTATATACATGATTCGGGTATGCTTGATTTGTGTAAATATGTAAAAATGGTGATTTAAATTTTAGGGTTCATGTTTGTATGAATTGGGGATTTTGGTACTTTGATCCTAAATCTTGTGTATAAGTATTAGATCTTAGTGATTTTGAGTAAGGAATATGTGTATATATATTTTGTGAATATTTTCTGTTAAATATGAAGCGTGATTCAACACTTGAACACTATACTAACTTGAGATATTTCGTGGTGATTCTCAGGTGATAAACGAAAAGGTGAAGGCTCAGTGATATAAGACAACTGAGTGCTTGTGCTTCCAGGTGAGTGGGATTATCTTTATGGATGTGATTATACAGTGACAAGTATAGTGATCCGTGTCATGCTTAATTAGACTGTGTAATGAGTATGTGGCCAGTGCAGTGACTATATGTGATTATGTGCGCACCCAGTGAACGTCGAGGTGTTTTGTGCGACGTGCGTCGAGGTGTTATGTGTGACGTATGAGGTCAATGCTATTTACCTTGATGTCGGGTAGTAGTATTGGGTCCAAGCGTTACTGATTGGTGGTATAGTGTGAATGACGAGTGCGTCACGTCTGGAAGACTATACCAGTGATTCAGTAATGGGGGCTATCTGTATATTCCAGCTTGATCAGTTACGGGTTGCCGGTCCTCTTGTTTATGGCTTTAAGTGATTAGTGACCAGTGCCTTTAAGATGTGCTTGATGCTTGTAGTGATGTCCACCTAGATATTGTCATTCACTTAGCGTTATACTAATTCCTCCACAGTGTTTTGCCCTGCAGGTATAGATTAGCAGCTTTTGGTGGGTTTTGCAGGATAAGTGAAGATGTTTGACACAGTGTCACTCTGATGTTTTGTAATAAATAATATATATTTGAAACAGTCTGTATTAATAACGTAACACCAGTGAGTCGTGTAATCATATAATTATGTAATTAATATATGATGTGTTAATTATGAAATCTTCCGCTGTGAGTGTCTTTATAAAAAAAAAACCTATGTAAAAAGTACGGTGTTACAATAATTAACCAAGCAAAGATGTTATTCATAACATCAAAAGACAACTTTTGAAGCCTGGGAATTTATAAAAGTAAGATAGTGCTGAAGAACAGAAATGTAGAATAGTTGGAAGTAACAAAGTGAAAAACTCAGGAGGAAAGCAAGGCTATTTATAGCCACAAAGGAAATAAGAAGCAATGATGAAAGTGGAAAAATTGCCCCTTGGAAAATGTTCCAAGACATCGATAAAAGGAAAAAGCATAAAAAGGAGGCGCGTTTGCAGAAATTGTCTTTTCACGCTGACAAAAATTAAATGCACATCCAATCAGGAAACGTGGCCTTGTCTCGGAAGTTTGACGACGATAACCGTTTCGGCTACCATCATCAAACTGGGGGGACTTAATGATACGTATAGTGATCCGTCTCAAAATAGGTAAGCATCCCGGCAAAAATCTTACCCGGTACTACGCGTCCCGGTATACAGACTTCTTTTCTCAAACTTTCGTCTGATGTCATCCCGGAAACTCTACCATGCTGGACAAATGGCAAGACCGAGAATCGGATGACATACACACAACCGGCACCATGCAGCCGGTCACGATAATTATAACCAGTCGTCGTAAAGCCAGCCATCAGAATCATAACTGTAAACAAACACTTGGAACAAGTGTTTGGCGAGACCTACCCGGCTAAACTTAGAGCACCGTGATGCCTTAACCGGGATCGACCTGCCAACAGTACCGTCACGGCATTCCAACCCAACACGAAGACATTCTCCCGGGACAAGCACGTTGTCCCAGAAGAAAGTGCATTACCCCAGAGCAGGCACTCTGTCCCGGAATGATCACCTGATAACGGAACGAGCATGCAAGCAAGTTTCATGCCACGTCAGCCCGCGAATCTAGGGAAGTTCGTTCAGATCTGTTATTCCCTACGAAAAGGACAGGCGCCACGTCACCCCTCGGGATTGACAAAGTTCGTTACAACCATGAAAGGGACATGTGTCACGTCACCATTCCCTCCTAAACATCTATAAATACGTAAACAAGATCTCTCATTGCACAACACTGGATGCATTAATGTTACTCTACCAAAATTAATTACGATAGCATTACTCCAGTCGTTAACTTAATTCCGATCGGTACTCCGATCACCATCGGAGTTAACTCACACTAAGATATTAACTTATTCGATCCTAATCGAATAAGGTTAATTCAATTGGTTGTTTTACGCACTTGGAATCCAGATTTCAAATCAGGGTTTGCAAAATTATTGGAGTTAAAACAATCAACCTACTCTCCTTTTCCCAAATTAAGCACTCAAGCCCGAAATCCATTCACACTTAACGATTTTGGTTTGATCAATCAACACTAACACTATTACATTTTTGGTTATCGTAGGATGAATCAGGAGGCAGAGTTAGTACCAATTTCGAACTTGCGTCCAGGGGACAGACCCAAGATGATAGGAGGAATAGTGTTTAGACTTTGAATAGCCAAAAGACTAACAATTTAGATGCAAATTGGTGAAGAAATTAAAGATTTTACTGATGTTTTTAATGAAATCACCCGCTGGTACTGACAGACGTAGTTGCTTAAGTATTCCACATGAAAGTTAAGCAATTTGTGGTATTTTAAAAGAAGAGCTTTTTTGGACCTTATAAAGCAGGTATTTACTTAACTCTGTTGTTTTATCGATCCTGGCTTAAGTATATGTTTAATTTTTTCATAACTCTTTCCTTCCTTCTATTAAACATTACAATGAGGTTGCGTTCTCATGAGAACAACATCCATTTGTTTGCAGCCATAGTTAAAAGTGGTTGGTTGCCATGGTTAAAAAATAAAATTTGTTGATTATTGTCGTCTCTTCACGACTTCACCTACCATTAACCCAGATCTTCATCTCTTCAGTCGTTGTTGCTTATAGCAGGTATTCCTCTTTGATTTTAAAGTATTTAATTTTTTTATACGCTGCTAATTTTTAAATTCTTTTTTGACTAAACTAAGTTGCATATGCAGTTGTTATTAGGTTCTTAATCTAATCTTCTATATATTCTAATAAACCTCTAAAATGATGATGTCATCATTAAGCTTAATTTTCATAATGATGATGCCATAATTATATATTAATTTAATTTAAAAAATAATACAAAATCTTTTATAAAAGGAAATATTAATCTCTCCTAAATTGTAATTTTATTTTTTTAAAACAATTTAAAAGACATTTATTATTATTAATTATTATTATTAAAAAATAAATATAAATCCTCAACTTTGAGCAAACTTTATGTTTGTATAATCAAAAACAAGTTTCTTAGTCGTAATATGTGGTTCCATTGGGCAATAAACTAAATGACTTTAACATTTACATTCACTTAATACGTAAAACATATCATTAAACTGTTTCGTTTAAACAAACCCGTATTTCCACGGGTCATTTCACTAGTTTAATATATTAGCTCTATGATGTTTCGTTCTGTATGGTTTTCAACTGGTACGATGCAATTTTTATTTTTTGTTTTTTATACATGGTTAGTTTTGCGCGTTTGGGGTTGGGTATGAAGGTGGACCAAAAACGCCATCTAAAAAAAGGACTTGGAAAATTTGTGGTAGCTGCTACGCCATCTTCTTTTGATGGTTTACGCGGTTATACACAATGTCAGTCTGTAAAAAAAAAAAAAAAAATTAACTAGCCAGGTTTGTGTTGAAAGTGGTTAATGTGTGGGATCTTCTAATTCTGTTGTTAATTATTTATGGTGGATGTTAAATATCTCTAGTTAACAATTTCTCGTTCAAGGTATCTTAAACATCCTTTCTAAGTACAAAGCATTACATAACTAAACATATGAAATTATTTTATAATGTTGTTGGCAAAGGGAGATCAGGGAGGCAAGACTGGCGGAGGGATGGTAAAGAACCAACTATAGCTACCTTATATTAGTTTAGTGTTTTATTAGCGTTTTTTAGTTTAGAATTCATCCATTGTAAACTACATTTATGATTTTTTTTGTAAATACTTTATATATATATATATATATATATATATATATATATATATATATATATATATATATATATATATATATATATATATATATATATATATATATATATATATATATGGGCATGATCAATGGGGAAGTAACCAATCGGGGGAAACGGGGGGATGCAAAATTCTTTTTTTCCTTTGTTTGGAAATTTTTTTTCCGGCATCAAGATCACACGAAAATATGAAAATTTAGAAAAGACACTTCGTGATGAATGTTATTATTTAGCCGAGAAACGATCGACAAAAATAACATTCAAGATAATATCGTTCATGAAGAATGTGAACATTTTTTTTTTCATGTTTTGTGAAGTAAATTTTAGCCCGATTTAGAGTTTTAGGGTTTAGTGTTTTGGGTTTATGTAGTGTTTTGGGTTTATTCCATAAACCCAAAACACCAAACCCTAAATCCTAAACTCTAAAACTCTAAACTGTTCGTGTTAAAAACTCAATCTAAATCCTAAATCTAAACCATAAACCCTAAATTTCTAAACCCTATAAACCCTAATATCTAAACTCTAATATCTAAAACCTCAACATACGCTCGAAAAACACGATAATTGCTATATATTACTTCTTCGAGCATTTTCCCGTCAAAATAAAAACATTTATCACAAAGTATCTTTATTAAATGTTCATATTTTCATCCAATCTATAATGTTCGTGAACAAAGTTTTTTCAAAAAATGAAAAAAAAATAATTTGCTTCCCCCCGCTTCCTTCTGATCGGTTACTTCCCTCTTGATCCTACCACTATATATATATATATATATATATATATATATATATATATATATATATATATATATATATATATATATATATATATATATATATATATATATATATATATATATATATTTATATATATATTTATATATATATATATGTAACATTGCAATTATTTAAGGTAATATTTTATGTAATTTAATATATATATATATATATATATATATATATATATATATATATATATATATATATATATATATATATATATATATATATATATATATATATATATATATATATATAGTTGGTGCTATTTTGTATTATAAGTGGATAATATTTAAAGTTTGTTAGTTAAGTTGAAAGGGACTAGTGATGCAAAGTTAATTTAAGGACCTCCCTTAATATGGTTTTGATGGGGAGGGTAGAAAGTGCAAATAAGGCATAGTTAATTAACTAAAAGGGATTAAAATGCTGAAAATAATTATAAGCTGCAAAAGAAAAATTCAGAAAAGTGAGAGTGTGTGTGTGTGTGTGTCGACATTGAGAAGCACCAAGGAAGAAGAACCAAAATTGTGACTCCAATCTTGCATGCAACTTCGAATTTAGAGTCCAAAGGCTAATTCCTCAAGCAAACAACACTATAGTTCATCATCATCTCATCTAGTGTGTTCTATTTGGGAATTTCTTAAGAACCCTAGAATTTAAGGTATGAATCTTGTTAGATTTAGATGCAATTGTTGAATGATTCTTGACTAGCTAGTGTTTTTGTGTGTTGTTTATATCATAATTATCCTCAAAAATGAATTTATGTGATGTTAAGATGCAAGTTTATGTATAGACTTGTCATGAGCACTTATGTTTTGAAAATGGTGGGATTGGTGTTACTTATAGTCTAGAATCAAGTCATGCACACTAAGTGTTTGATGAAATGCCTCAATGAAGATGTTTATGAGATTTAGTCAATTTGTAAAGAAGAAAGTTTATGTGTGAATTATTGATACTGTTGCAAGTAATGATATTTTGATGTATGATGATTTAAAGTTACTAGTAGTTGAAATGGGATTATGCACATCAAATGTTTGATGAAATGCTTGAAAGAATTACAAGTTCATGTGTGTAAGAGATAAACTAGAGAAATTGTGTATTTAGGGAAATGATGTTTGTATGATAATGTTTGTTATTATGGAAAGGTGAAAAGATAAGTTAAGAATATCATGTATGTGAGTGTTCATGTGATTGAAGAAGTAAAAAGGGGATTATGTCAAATGTATAAGTATATGAAAGTGTTGTAAACTTTTGAAATATACAAATTCGTTTGAATTATGTTAATGATGAAATTAGCTCATGTATAGGTGTTAATCAAGGTAAAGGAGCTCCAAGTGATCAAGGAATCTCGCTTAATCAAGGTGAGTTTATAGGGGGTAAATTGGGAGGGTCAAGAGTGACTTAGTGTTTTTCGAATTGCATCCGTGCAAGAGGACAACGACTAAGTTCACTAGATGGATAGCTTAGATACAATTATTAGGCATGCCTAGTAATTGTATCTATGGTTGATGATTAGCTTAGGCAAGGTCATTAAGCTTGCTTAATGATCTTGTCTATGGTATGACTTAGCTTAGACATCTAGGATGTCTATGTAAATATGTATGCAATGTGATTAAGGTAGCTCAGGCATATGTGTATGCCTATGGTTATGTTTAGCTTAGACATAATTACTAGGATTGGCCTTAGTAAGTTATGTCTATGGTAAGGAAAGGAGTCGGATCCGAAAGTAAGTAAGCAACCATTTGGGTTGGAAAGGCTAAGTGAAGTAATGATTGTGCTTAATGTTATGTGTTATTTTATTCGCCTATAACTCACTAAGCATGAAAGCTTACCCCCATGTTGTTTTATGTTTTTATAGGAATGAAAGGACACCGCGAAGGTAAGGAGCCTATATAAGGATAGTGGAGCATTGGTCATCTAGTAAGTGGTAGTGCAAGTCCCTATTTTGAATCTAGCTCTAATGATACCGCTTATCAACGCTAAGTCTTTTGTACTCATAAACTATGTTTCTTTGAGATTTGGGACCAAATGTTGTGTTTAAGTTGTACAAACGCGGTGTTCATGACTAAATGTTTCTCGTAATGTTTGACGATGTAGGAAACCATCTTAATTAAGTTTGTTAATGTATTATGGGGGTTTTTGTAACAAGTTGCAGATTAGTACCAGCGACAGTTTAAGGTCGCGCCGCGACCCCATTTGTGGCGCCGCGACACAAAACATGTTTCGATTCCAGGAGGGTTGTTAAGCAGATCTGAAATTCTTTGAAAGGTCGCGCCGCGACCAAGGGTTACCGTGCCGCGACATATCACTTGGTCTGGGCGGTCACCATTTATAAAAAAAAAAAATTCTTTATCGTTTAAGGGCGTTAAAAGTTGGTATCAGAGCTATGGTTTAAGGGACTTGGATAATCCACTATAGGGATTATCTAGGCTTAAACCATCTTTGATATAGGATAAGCGGTTTAGGACTTGCATGATAGATGAGTTTAAAGGATTATGCCATGCTCCATAGGATAAAGTTTGTTGACGAGACTTATAGTGTGATACTAAAATTGTGGATAATTTGAGCAAATAGTTTAATGCTCATTAACCATGAACCAAAATGGACTGAGTGCGTAATACGATGGTGTAATGACGACCGGCCATTGCCATTACATCATTTTAGTACGCATGAACACCTACTAGGGTCGTGGTGAAATGAGTTAAGAATTCTTTCGGTCTTTTAGAATTATGATTAATTGTTGATACATGTGTTTGAACTAATGAGTTGGATGTATGGTTTCAGAATGGCTATTGTATCTCCAAATAGAGGTAATGATGAGGACGATGAGTATGTCTACACCCCGTCAATGGAATATATCGAAGGCTCACAAACCAAATCTGATGAAGTTACAATGGCAAATGATCTTTCGGGGCAAATAGGACAAGCTTTGGTGCGATACACCCTAACTCTTCTAGAAAAGATAAAGAAGTTGATTAATGACCAATTGGACGAATAGTTGAAGACTCTTATGACTAATAATCCTATGTTAAGAGGAGAAGGGGGAAGTAGGGTAAGGCAAGATGAAGTAGAAGCCCCGAAAAAGAAGGATGAACGCTTTCAGTTCAAGAATTTTGCAAATTGCCATCCACCGGAATTTCATGGTAAGGTTGACCCGATTGTTAGTCAAAGATGGATCGATGAGATAGAGAAAACTTTCATGTTGTGTGAATGCCCCGAGCACTTAAAGGTAATTTACGCGGCACACCAAATGAAGGGAAGTGGTTATGAATGGTGGAATTTCATAGTTAAGTCACATGGACGGGATGTGGCTACAAGTTTCCAATGGGAAAAGTTTCGTGAGATGTTTATAAATCAATTTGCTCCACCCGCCGAAGTTAGTAGGTTAAAGTCCGAATTCATGAATATCGAGCATGGGAGCAAATCAGTGACTGAGTTTAATGCCGAATTTAATGATAACTCTCGTTTTTGCCCGGACTTTGTCTCAAGTCCTAAGTTGATGATGGATCACTATCATGAGAAGTTAAACCCCGAAATAAGTGAGTTTATTGATAAGGGTACGTATAAGACGTTAGCCGAGATGATGCATAGGGCTCTTATAAGGGAACACAAACTTAGGAAGAAAGCCGCGTTTAAACGAAAGTTAGATCAAGATTCAAAGTCAATGCAAAGTATGAGCCCGAAGAAAGGTAAGTTTAATTCCGAATCCCCACACGAATCAAAAGGGGGATTCGGGGAAAAGTGGTGGAAAAGAAGTGAAGACGTGCAATAGGTGTGGTAAAAATCATACGGGTGAGTGTAAAGCGGGTACTACCAATTGTTATTCATGTGGGAAACTGGGTCATAGAGCCGCCAAATGTCCTAAAAAGGGAAAAGAGTGTTATTATTGTTTTGAAAAGGGTCATTTTCAAGCCGAATGTCCTGAGTATAAGAAAGATTTGGCAAGTGGTGGTGTTGAGAAGGAGGTTAAAATGGAACCAAAGATAAGTGATAGCCGACCAAGAGCCCGAGCTCATCAGATTACCGCTCTCGAAGCGAAGGAATCCCAAAATGTGGTGTCAGGTACCTTTATTGTAAACTCTTTACCTGCGCATGTTTTGTTTAATTCCGGTACCACGCGGTCGTTTGTTTCTTATTCTTTTTGTAAACATTTTGATATGACCCCAAGTATGTTAGAGCATCCTTAAGAGGTTGAGATAGCAGACAATAAAATTGTTATGGTGTATAGTGTTATTAAGGGTTGTGAAATTATATTGGATGATGAGAAGTTTGTTATAGACTTAATACCCATTCATATGGGAGAATTTCAAGTAATTGTAGGTATGGATTGGCTAGATGACAATGAAGGAATAATACTATGTCGTAAGAAAATTGTATTAGTTCAAGCACCAAGTGGGAAGGTTATTTGGATTTATGGGAACGGGCTAGACGTGCTATTCCTATATGCACGTATGCTAGAGCTAAATGATTTTTGTCCCATGGGTGTTGTGCGTTTTTGGCACATGTGATAGATGATTCGAAGAAGGTTGTTGGGATAGGTGTTGTACCGATAGTTAATGAGTTTTCAGATGTGTTTCCGGATGAATTTCCCGGTGTTCCTCCCGAACGAGAAGTGGAGTTTCGAATTGAGTTGATTCCCGGAGCTACGCCAATTGCCAAAGCACCTTATCGACTAGCTCCGTCGAAAATGAGGGAAATGATGACTCAACTACAAGATTTGATAGATAAAGGTTTTATACGTCCTAGTAGTTCACCTTGGAGAGCTCCGATTTTGTTTGTGAAAAAGAAGGATGGAACAATGAGAATGTGTATAGATTATCGTGAATTGAATAAGGTCACTATTAAGAATAAATATCCATTGCTAAGGATAGATGGCTTGTTTGATCAATTACAAGGTGCATGTTTCTTTTCAAAGATAGATCTAAGGTCGGGTTATCATCAATTAAAGGTGAAGGAAGAGGATATCCCTAAAACAGATTTTCGTACGAGGTATGGTCATTATGAATTCATGGTTATGCCTTTTGGGTTAACTAATGCTCCGGCCGTATTTATGGATTTGATGAATAGGGTTTGTCGGCCGATGCTTGATAGGTTTGTGATTGTATTCATTGACGATATTTTAGTATATTCAAATGGGGAAGAGGAACATGCGGTGCATTTACGACAAGTGTTAGAAACCTTAAAGAAAGAAAAGTTGTTTGCAAAGTTCTCTAAGTGCGAATTTTGGCTTCGTGAAGTACAATTTTTAGGACATGTCATTAATAAGAAGGGTATTTGTGTTGATCCGATGAAGATTGAAGCAATAATGAGATGGGAACCGCCTATGAATCCCACCAAAGTTAGGAGTTTTCTAGGATTAGCTGGGTATTATCGACGGTTTATACAAGATTTTTCTAGAATAGCCACCCCACTCACAAAGTTAACCCGTAAGAATGTGCAATGGAAATGGAAAGAAAAGCAAGAACAAGCGTTTCAACTCCTTAAAGAGAAACTTGTTCAAGCTCCTATACTAGTCTTACCGGAAGGGAATGAGAATATGATGGTTTATTGTGATGCTTCTAAGAAAGGTTTGGGGTGTGTGCTAATGCAAAATAGGAAAGTCATAGCATATGCTTCTCTTCAATTGAAAACGCATGAAAAACATTATCCCACCCATGATTTAGAATTAACGGCCATGGTTTTTGCCTTGAAAATATGGTGTCATTATCTTTATGGTGTAAAGTTCTCTATTTATACCGATCATAAGAACTTAAAGTATTTATTCGATCAAAGAGATTTGAATGATAGGCAAAGGAGAGGGCTCGACTTGGTGAAAGATTACGATTGTGAAATTTTGTATCACCCCGGAAAGGCTAATGTGGTGGCGGATGCTCTTAGTAGGAAGTCAAGCCACCAACCGATTAAGGTAACAAGTTTGGTTATGGTAATATCACCATAAATATTCGATAGTATCCGAGTAGCGTAAGATGAAGCTTTAACCCCCGAAAATGTGAGGAAAGAAAGGATCAAAGGGCAAGTTAATGATTTTATAGTAGATTCCCGTGGTCTAAAGCTTAAATATGGAAGAATTTGGGTACCTTTACAAAGTGGTGTTAGAAGTGAGCTCCTTGACTTAGCTCAAAAATCTAAGTATTCGATTCATCCTGGTGCTACGAAAATGTATAGGGACTTAAGGAAAGACTATTGGTGGCCAGGAATGAAGAGGGATATAGTATAGTATGTTCATAAGTGTCTTACTTGCCTTCAAGTAAAAGCCGATCATCAAATGTCATATGGTAAACTTCAACCACTAGAGGTACCGGTATGAAAATGGGAGCACATCACGATGGATTTAGTGACTAAGTTGCCTAAGACCCTTGGCAACACGACGCAATTTGGGTTATTGTAGATAGATTTACTAACAGTGCGTTATTTTTGGCAATAAGAGAAGCTTCGTCATCGGAAGCAATGTCTAATTTATATATGAAGGAGGTTGTTGCAAGGCATGGAGTGCCGGTTTCCATTGTTTTGGACCGTGACACCCGATTTACCTCACGATATTGGAGGAAGTTTCAAGAAGAGATGGGCACCAAGTTGCATATAAGTACCGCGTTTCACCAGCAAATGGATGGTCAAAGTGAGCGAACCATCCAAACTCTAGAGGATATGTTAAGGGCGTGTATCATCGATTTTGGTGGTAGTTGGGATACTCACCTACCTTTAGTCGAATTTTCGTACAACAATAGTTATCAATCTACCATTGAAATGGCACCTTATGAGATGTTGTATGGAAGAAAGTGTAGAACCCTAATATGTTGGGGTGAAGTGGGTCAAAGGGAATTAGGAAGCACGGAAGTAGTGCAACAAACTATCGAAATGATAGATCAAATTCGTGAAAGAATGAAAGTGGCACAAGATCGACAAAAGTCATATACGGATAAAAGAAGGAAGCCGATAGAATTTCAAGTGGGTGATAAGGTAATGCTTAAGGTTTCCCTGTGAAAAGGTATAATTCGTTTTAGAAAAAGGGGAAAATTGGGTCCAAGATTTGTGGGACCATTTGAGATAGTTGCGAGAGTCGGGAAGGTCGCTTACCGTTTGACCTTTCTAGATGAGTTGAGTAACATTCATGGCACGTTTCATGAAACAACCCAACCCGTATTTAACACGAGTAATTTTTTTTAAGTAATACACATTTACGCGCCATTTTAAATTATGTAAACCATTCCATACGTCCCATTAAAACATACAACAAGTTTCATGTTTACAAAAGGCACGAAGGCCAATAATTGAATGTAATACAAGTTTGACCCACTTAAATTGATAGTTTTAATCCAAACTACACCCGAGCATGGTTTGGGGCTAAACTACCCAAAACGCTAGGTCGACTTCCAAAAGCTTCAACAATAATCCAACGCAGGGAATCTAGTATCCAACAACCCCTTTCCCTTGTCCGCACCTGCATCTAAAAATATAAACAACGAGAGGGGAAGCTAATGCTTAGTGATTGCAATAATTATACATACACATATACAACCCATCTATTTTCAATCGCACCCACCAAATACCTCATACGAACTTGTAATTCAAATAGCAGGTCATCATACCCGCAATATTAACAAGTCGTACACTATCACAATACCGCATTAGCATATACTCCACGCAATATATATAATATTGTAAACAATCACAAACACATTATGGTTAACCATAAACGCTATGGTACTACCGGCTCGTGGTTCACACCATACGCATTCGAGTCATACTCCTTTATAGTGCTACCGGCTCGTGGTTCACACTTTATTTTATATTGCTACCGGCTTGTGGTTCACACTTTATTTTATAGTGCTACCAGCTCGTGGTTCACACTTTGATGCTACCGGCTCGTGGTTCACATCGTGACACACGTCACATACATGTTATGGCACTACCGGCTCGATGGTTCATACCATAACATTTATAAATAAACACGCCATATACACATACGTATAATTACTCCACTCACCTTAACGATTCGGTGACGGTTTTATACTTTCGCAAATCTTCAAAACAAAGTACCTAATACAATAAGTACTCAATTAACACACGAACTAATTGGCTAACACCAATACTTTACTCATGTGCATTTAATGGCTTAAATGCATCAAATGCCCCAATTACACCAAAATCGTCTATTTAAGGCCAAGACCACCATACATCACTAAAAGCTAGTGATTTAGGTCTATAAACACCAACTAACACAATTTAGGGTCTTTTCATACCCATCTTGCCCAAACTAGGTCAACATTACCCATTTGACCCATTTTAACACTTAAACTTACAAATTTTGTTAAACTTGAATCCATTAACAACCTTTCACTAATTTACAAGTCTACCAGCGTTTTAACAACAATTTAACACTTACAAACACCAAATTCATGACCAAACCCTAGATTATAACCATTAGGGTTTCCTTATATCAATTTAACCTAAATTCGCCCATTTAACACCCAAATGGGTCATACAAGTCTCAAGTAACCAAAACCCTAGCCATAAACCAATTAAAACTCAAAACATAGAGTTAAGACTTACCAATACTATCAAAATATAGCTAGAGACGTAGGGAACAACTTTAAAGCTTGGACTTGGGTGAGATTGGGTCTCCTTCTTCTCCAAATGAGCTCTCTCTCACTAGAAACTCAACTCTCTCTCTAAAATTTAATTTAGATAAATGGAAATGTAATAAATGAGGTTTGGATAAGCTTGAACCAGTTTTAGACTCCCCAAAACCGGACATAAGTGAAAAGACTAATATGCCCCCAAAAGATGCCATTTAATATGGCTAAATTTGTCAATCAGCGACTATTGTCGCGATCTGCGACCACTTATCGCGATATGCGATGACTAACACGTGACAGGTATTTTTCATACGCGACAGGTTGATCAGTAGTCCAGGTTTTCGAGCCATCGCGTTTGAACACCATATGTCGCGATCCGCGACATCTCAAGTCGCGATACACTTACCTTAAACGCGATAAAAAGTCAGTAGGAGGGGTTCCATCGCATTTTAACCTATTCTGTCGCGATTCGCGACACGCCAAGTCGCGATGAAACCCACCCAGACGCGACATCCTCCCAGTAATCACCCAAACTTAATTTCTAAAACACTTAGACCATATACAAATGATCATGGATGCAATATTAAATGTACACGAAGTTAAATACGCACCTTTGGTCAACACACAAGGAAAACGGGATGTTACATTTCACGTGTCACAATTAAGAAAGTGCTTGGCGGATGAATCGACGTATGTTCCACTAAATGAGATTGAGGTTGATGATAAGTTAAGATATGCGGAAAAGCCCATAAAGATTTTGGATCAAAAGGTTAAGCAATTAAGAAATAAGTCGGTGACATTGTTGAAAGTGTTATGGAAATTTAGATAGGGGTCCGAATGTACGTGGGAACCCGAGGAATGGCTTATGAAGTATTATCCATCGTTGCACCAAGAGTGGTTCGCGAGGACGCGAACAATCCAACGGGGGGAGAGTTGTAACATCCCAATTAGTTATGGTAATATTTTATGTAATTTAATATATATATATATATATATATATATATATATATATATATATATATATATATATATATATATATATATATATATATATATATTGATGGTGCTATTTTGTATTATAAGTGGATAATATTTAAAGTTTGTTAGTTAAGTTGAAAGGGACTAGTGATGCAAAGTTAATTTAAGGACCTCCCTTAATATGGTTTTGATGGGGAGGGTAGAAAGTGCAAATTGAAGGTATTTCATATGCCCGAGAGACATATTAAATTAATGTGGCTAATGTGTTATGATCCAAGTCGGGTCATACCCAATAACAAGCTAATCGACACCTTATATGTATTTATCTTGACAATTGGATCGTCAAATAAATACGCGACACTTGAACTTTGGAAAATCGGTTTTCTAAAGTATTATCACTTGAGATAAATTATTTGGATAATTTATATTTAATTATTTATAGGCTTAAATAATTATGTTGTGTTATATTTTATAAATGGGTTTATAAAATGCAATTAACTTAACAAATGCACAAGTTTTATTACATGTTTATTAATAACAAATTGTGTAATAAAAAAATTGATGGAATTTTTTTTAAAACCCCATATGGTGGACGGTTTTTGGGAGTTCCCATGGCCACCCACATGTTGCTTTTGTTATTTTAAATGCTACACAACTTACTAGATGCATGATGTCTCAATATACTCACTCCTTGACCAAGAAAAAGACTATGGTTTCAAAATAACTCTCAAAAGGTTGAGAGAATGCTGCTGGCCGTTTTTTTTGGTAAGGAGAGGAGAGGGATTAGCTTGTTTATCTTGGTCTTTCAAGTGTCTAAATCCTAACCAAATTAATAGAGGGTGTTGGTGATTGAAAGCTTGGGGTATGCTACACTTGAGGCTTCAAGTTAGAAGCTATAAACTCTTCAACATCATCTAACATTCAGCTCAAAACACTGCTGCTGCTGTTCGGTTTTAACAAGGGTAGAAAAGTGGGTTTCAAGCTAGGTTTCAAGGTGATAAAGGTTTAACTAACTCATGAGTGGTTTGGTGTATTGTTCTATCATCTCCATTATCATCTTAAGCCTTCTAAACAGCCCTCAAACTAGTTTTGAGGAGGTATAATCTCTATCCTTTCTTGTTAGTTTGTAAGTATTATTTCACAACTTGATCCATGGGGTTTAACTTTAAATTGGTTTAAAGATTAACAAGTTTAAATTGGTAATTACACGCTTCCGGTTTTCTTATAATCATAAATGGTTTTAAGAGTATATGAACTTGTTAAATCCCAACATTGGTATCTAGAGCCGAAGTTGTTGAAATATGCTTCGAGATGGTTATTAAACCCACTATAATTTTGCATTCTATGAACATGCATGAAGTAGAATGTAAAATTTTCGGTTTTGGGTGGTTGTCATTTTGGCCAAAATCACTTGTGATTCTGCATTCTGTACTGCCAATCACTTGTGATTCTGTACTGCCAATCACTTGTGATTCTGTGTTGCAGATCACTTGTGATTCTGTATTGCCAATCGCTTGTGATTCTGTGTTGCAGATCACTTGTGATTCTGTGTTTCCAATCACTTGTGATTCTGTGTTGCAGATCACTTGTGATTCTGTGTTTCCAATCACTTGTGATTCTGTATTGCCTATCACTTATGTTGATGATGTTCACAATCTTAGCCTTGACCTTGTGTTTGGTTGCATGCATGGTTGATTGATATTTATTCAATTGGTTTGTAATAATATTTATTCATTTGGCATGTAATAATTCATTTGGTTATGTAATTTATTTTATATTTGGTATGTAAAATAGATTAGGTTGTAATTTCATTTTTTAGACAAAATGTATTAGGATACATATTTTGTAAAAATGAAGATACAAGATGATGAAGACTTAAAGAACACAAGGAGCATATGGATGCAAGAATAAGTGGGAGATTTGAAATCTCCTACTTTGTATGATTAACCCTTACCCGGTGACATTTGTTTTCGGCTAAACAAATGTCTACCAAAATGGCTAGATTGTGAACATACTTATTTTGCATGTGTGGTTGCTTGTATGTTTATTATGTTTGTGTGATTTGGATGATACAATTAATTACTAGATAACAACAAACAAAACGACTATTTAATCGGTTAAATTAGACGTATTAACGACATGCAAAACGGCAATTTAAATGGTTAAATTGAAAAGGCAACTAAAGACTTTAATAAATGGTTATTAAGAACAAGAAAAGGATAACGTCATTAAAATGGTTTATATCAAGTAATTGGCTCAATTACAAGACATGAAATTGGTTTTTCATAAGTACCATACACTAAATGCATGTTGGTGTATGGCATAAAAGTTTTCTCAAACTAGAATTAACGAAAACTTAAAGTCCCTTTTACAAACAAGGCAACAAGTTTAACGCCATCCTTTTGTGTGACACTTAGGCATATTAGGGAACTCATGATGGGATAAAGGTCACCTAACCATTATGAGCAAACTAATATGATTAAGGTAAATTTCGCATGCTTGTGGGATAAAGGTCACCTAACCGCTTGTATGTTAAATTTACACGTTTATGCAAGTAGGACGACTTGATTTGGGAATCATGAACTTAGGGTCACCGAAGCATGAGGAACAAATAGGCGTTGATGGGATAAATATGCCATGCAAAAGGATTGCATGATCCCATACATTAGAAGTTGCAAAAGGATTGCAATTGTCATATAATGACTACCTAGCTAAATCAAATAACGGGATAAAGGTCACCTAACCGAAATTTGGTTTACCGTTGGATTCTAAAATTTAATATATCAATTGGATTAAAAGGATATTGAATGTTAAATTAAAATCAATACTTAAATGAACTTTGTTAAATTTTGTAGATGGCCGCCAATAACAACAACATTCCAAACGCACCTATCAACTTTAATAACCTATCATTGAGGTTCATCCTCGAAAAAGAAAATAACTCCCAATCCATTTCATCTAATGTACTAAAGATGAAAAGCCTTATTGATCGATTACACCGTCTCAACAAGTCCCGTGTCTAATGAATTAACCACGGACCTTATCCTCAACTCTTTGTCAAATAGGTTTGACACATGCGTGTTGAATTACAGCATGAATGATTGGGATAAGAGCATTGACGAACTACATGTCATGCTAAGGACGGATGAATCAAGCATGGGTAAAGAGACTTCACCCATGCTCATGATCAGAGAAGGTGGATCCAAGGATGAATCCTCTTCTAAGCCAAAGGTGGCTAAGAAGAAAGGACCCACCTATAAGGGCAAAGGAAAAGGGAAGATGGTTACCCCAACCAACAACACTAAATGGCAAAAGGGTACCAGACAAGCAAACCCCAAGGAAGATCCGTGCTTTGGTTGCGGTGTGATAGGTCACTGGAAAACGCAACTGCCCGGTCTACCTAAAGGAGTTGAATGAAAAGAGGGATGCAGGGCAAACCTCAGGTAATGTATACATGATATACGTTGAGCTTAGTATTACTTCTTCTAATACATGGGTATTAGATGCAGGATGTGAACTCATTTTTGCAATTCATTGCAAGGGTTCATAAGAAGTAAACTAAATGCGGGAACAACAAGTCTCTACATGGGAAATGGTGCAAAGGTGCACGTAAAAGCTCAAGGAGACTTTGTTTTAAAGCTACCAAGTGGTTTGGAGCTTATATTGAAAAATGATTTTGTATGCACCTGATTTAACACGAAACATTATTTCTATTTCCCGTTTAAGACATTGTGGTTTTAACCTTAATTTTATTGATGATGATATCCATGTCTTTTTGAATGATATGTTCTATTTTAAGGCTTCGCCTTTGAATGGTATTTATGAATTGGTTCATGATAACACATCATTCGATAGCTCAATATACCAAACAAGCACCAAGAAGCTCAAAATGGATTTGAGTGATTCCTACTTATGGCATTGTCGCCTTGGACACATAAACAAGAATTTAATACATATACTTCAAAAGAATGGACTTTTGAAATCAAATGAACTAGACTCATTTGATGTATGTGAATCCTGTTTACAAGGTAAAATGACTAAAGCACCTTTCAAAGGGACCTATGAAAGGGCTAAGGACTTATTGGGATTAATACATTCGGATGTATGTGGACCCTTTAAGTCCATGACTAGGAATGGTGAAAGATACTTCGTCACTTTCATTGATGACTTCAGTCGTCTCGGATATGTCTACTTATTAAGACACAAGGATGAAACTTTTGAAACATTCAAAGAATATCAAAACGAAGTACAAAATCAACTCAACAAGACAATTAAGGTACTTCGTACCGATAGAGGAGGTGAATACCTAAGCGATGCTTTCCAAAATCATCTTAGGAGTTGTGGGATTATCTCAAAACTTACTCCACCCGGAACACCTCAGCTTAATGGAGTGTCCGAAAGGAGAAACCGAACCCTAATGGATATGGTTCGATCTATGATGGCAAGAAGCTCGTTACCTCTATCATTTTGGGGTTATTGTCTATGCTCCGCGGCTCGTATTTTAAACATGGCCCCAACCAAGAAAGTGGAGCGAACACCTCATGAGATGTAGTTTGGAAAACCTCCATCTCTATCATACTTAAAGGTATGGGGATGTGAAGCTTATCCTAAGCGTTACGTCCCTAATAAGTTGAATGCTCGATCCAAAAAGTGTATCTTCATAGGATATCCCAAGGATGATATGGGATATTATTTCTATGATCCATCCGAGCAGAATATATTTGTTGCTCGGAAGGCTGAATTCCTTGAAACTAAGTTCCTCCTGGAAGGAAATAGTGAAAGGAAGATAGATCTTGAAGAGGTTCAAGATCAAGTAGATAATACACAATTGGTTGACACTAGCACTCAACATGAAAATGTTGAGAATGATCACATGGGTGATCAAGGTATACAAAACATTCGTAGATCTGGTAGAATTAGTAACCCTCCTGAGAGATATGGGTATCTCATAGATGGTTACTATACGGTTGATTTGGATGAACCGACAAACTACCAAGATGCTTTATCACGGATTGATAAAGATAAATGGCAGGAAGCCATGAAAGCTGAAATGCAATCCATGTATGACAACCAAGTTTGGGAATTGGTTATACAACCTACTAGCTCCAAGTTAGTTGATTGTAAATGGATTTTCAAGAAGAAAACCGACATACATGGAAACTTAGATACATACAAAGCTAGACTTGTAGCAAAAGGTTTCACTCAAACTCAAGGGGTTGATTATGATGAAACTTTTTCACCTGTAGTAATGCTAAAGTCTATCAGGATATTATTTGCCATTGCTGCACATTATGATTATGAGATATGGCAAATGGATGTCAAAACCGCTTTCCTAAATGGATATCTTGAGAAAGATGTCTATATGGTTCAGCCTGAAGGCTTTGTTGACCCAAAACGTCCTGACAAAGTATGTAAACTAAGGAAGTCAATCTACAGACTGAAACAAGCTTCTAGAATGTGGAATCATCGTTTTAATGAGGAAGCCAAGAAATTTGGCTTCATTAAAAATGGAGATGAAGCCTGTGTATACAAGAAAGCTAGTGGGAGCTCTATCATATTCCTTGTACTATATGTGGATGGTATATTATTTTTTGGAAATGATATTCCGCAAATGCAAGGAGTTAAGACTTGGTTAAGTAGTTGCTTCTCCATTAAGGATATTGGAGATGCAAAATACATTTTGGGGATTAGGATCTACAGGGATAGATCCAAGAAATTGATAGGTTTGAATCAAAGTGCATACATTAAAAGGCTTGAAAAGGTTCAAGAAGGAAAACTCTAAGAAAGGTTTGGTACTTTTCAAAGAGGGGCGTTTCTCAGTTCATCTCAGTGCCCCACCACGAAAGATGAACAAGAAAGCATAAGAATGTCCCATATGCATCTGCTATTGGGTCAATCATGTATGCGAAGACATGCACTAGAACGGATGTGTCATGCGCTCTTAGCATGACAAGTAGATACCAGAATAACCCGGGAAATAGTCATGGGACTGCGGTTAAAAGTATATTGAAATACATTAGAAGGACTAAGGATATGTTTCATATACACGGGTCTGGTGAGGAGGAACTCGCTGTAAAAGGTTAAGTGGACGCGAGCTTCCAAACTAAAGGTGCGGTCCCTTGGAAGAGTTATAAATAGAATGTTGTTGCTTTATTCACTACAAAATCAGAGTACATCGCCGCCTCATTGGCAGCTAAGGAAGCTGCAAGGATGAAAAATTCATCGACGACTTAGGAGTGGTCCCTACCATTCAGGACACTCTTGAGATCTCTTGTGAAAACGAAGGTATGATTGTTCAAATCAAGGAACCTCGTGCTCACCAAAAGACCCGTCACTTTGAGCGGAGATTCAACTACATAAGGGATGAAGTTGAAAAGGGAAAGATATGTATTCGCAAAGTTCACACAGATCTTAACATAGCGGATCCACTCACGAAGCTCTTGCATGGAGCAAAACATGAAGGACATGTTTGTGCATTAGGGCTTCGATATTCTAGTGATTGGTAATGATCTGTTTTAAGTATTGCAACGGAACGAAGTGGTTCAAACTCATTAAAATAACTATGGTGTTTATTTATTTGAGTCATGTTCCTATTTTGCATATTTTATCCATGAATAAGTAATTATTCTAAATTCCGTAGTTGATCACATTTGTGGGAGCAAGTGTGAGGTTTAGACTATTATGAACTTGGATTGGTATACATTCAGGTTGAATGTGGGGCAAGGCTGCTACCAAGGTTCATAGATATTTGTGGGATACAAATATTGGAAGACCCGCTCTCAAGATTTACTGTATGGAGCCTTTGTGGTTGATCACATGTAATCTTGAGTAAAGGAGAATATCACTGTATCCTCTGACCTGAGATACATATTGGGTTCAGATATTCACTGAATATCGTACCTTGATTCTTTCCTTCGCTATTCTGAAAAGATAGCTCATAAGGGAGGCTTCAGGTGTGATACAAGGTGTAGTGTCTAGGACGTATGTAGTCAAGATGGAATTTGTCCCTCTTATTCGTTGAGAGTCAGATGTCTAAGGCCTGATAAAGTTAAATCTATAAGAGAGTGATCAATCTATATCTCTTGGATTTAACATGACATCTAGGACGAAAGGATATAATGAAAGATTCACCTAATCATATTCGAGATGGGAACTCGAAAGGGATGATGTTATTGAATGGCACAAAGTCATAACATATTAGGGGGTGATGGACGGTGTGTTAGGCTGTATCCATCACTTGCATTAATTTCTTATGTTTCTCGTGCAAGTGGGAGATTGAAGGTATTTCATATGCCCGAGAGACATATTAAATTAATGTGGCTAATGTGTTATGATCCAAGTCGGGTCATACCCAATAACAAGCTAATCGACACCTTATATGTATTTATCTTGACAATTGGATCGTCAAATAAATACGCGACACTTGAACTTTGGAAAATCGGTTTTCTAAAGTATTATCACTTGAGATAAATTATTTGGATAATTTATATTTAATTATTTATAGGCTTAAATAATTATGTTGTGTTATATTTTATAAATGGGTTTATAAAATGCAATTAACTTAACAAATGCACAAGTTTTATTACATGTTTATTAATAACAAATTGTGTAATAAAAAAATTGATGGAATTTTTTTTAAAACCCCATATGGTGGACGGTTTTTGGGAGTTCCCATGGCCACCCACATGTTGCTTTTGTTATTTTAAATGCTACACAACTTACTAGATGCATGATGTCTCAATATACTCACTCCTTGACCAAGAAAAAGACTATGGTTTCAAAATAACTCTCAAAAGGTTGAGAGAATGCTGCTGGCCGTTTTTTTGGTAAGGAGAGGAGAGGGATTAGCTTGTTTATCTTGGTCTTTCAAGTGTCTAAATCCTAACCAAATTAATAGAGGGTGTTGGTGATTGAAAGCTTGGGGTATGCTACACTTGAGGCTTCAAGTTAGAAGCTATAAACTCTTCAACATCATCTAACATTCAGCTCAAAACACTGCTGCTGCTGTTCGGTTTTAACAAGGGTAGAAAAGTGGGTTTCAAGCTAGGTTTCAAGGTGATAAAGGTTTAACTAACTCATGAGTGGTTTGGTGTATTGTTCTATCATCTCCATTATCATCTTAAGCCTTCTAAACAGCCCTCAAACTAGTTTTGAGGAGGTATAATCTCTATCCTTTCTTGTTAGTTTGTAAGTATTATTTCACAACTTGATCCATGGGGTTTAACTTTAAATTGGTTTAAAGATTAACAAGTTTAAATTGGTAATTACACGCTTCCGGTTTTCTTATAATCATAAATGGTTTTAAGAGTATATGAACTTGTTAAATCCCAACACAAATAAGGCATAGTTAATTAACTAAAAGGGAGGAAAATAGTTATCAGTTGCAAAAGAAAAATCCAGAAAAGTGAGAGAGTGTGTGTGTGTGTCGACATTGAGAAGCACCAAGGAAGAAGAACCAAAATTGTGACTCCAATCTTGCATGTAACTTCAAATTTAGAGTCCAAAGGCTAATTCCTCAAGCAAACAACACTATAGTTCATCATCATCTCATCTAGTGTGTTCTATTTAGGAATTTCTTAAGAACCCTAGAATTCAAGGTATGAATCTTGTTAGATATAGATGCAATTGTTGAATGATTCTTGACTAGTTAGTGTTTTTGTGTGTTGTTTATATCATAATTAGGCTCAAAAATGAATTTATGTGATGTTAAGATGCAAGTTTATGTATAGACTTGTCATGAGCACTGATCAAGCATAGAATAATCGGGTCGGGTTCGGTCCATGCTTGACATCGATAAGGGGGGATTTAAGGGTCAATTGAGTCTTACTCTCCGGTCTGGAGTACCGTGAATAACCCCTTGCGAGATGATGATCTCAACAGGGGTGGTTAGACATTAGACCCACTATCGGCGGGTAGTCCGGTCATTGATGGCTCGCCAAGTAGGGTAGGATTTTATGTTCATGGAACGTTACCTATATATCAAGGAATCTAGTGAAATGCTATGAGTCCGGTAGCGCGGGTTTACTTGCGCTATGCGCTATTGTTCTTTAGAATATATATATATATATATATATATATATATATATATATATATATATATATATATATATATATATATATATATATGTGTGTGTGTGTGTGTGTGTGTGTGTGTGTGTGTAGAAATGAGATTCCAGATCCCATGTTCTGTGGATGAAGCCTTGTATTTATAGGATTGCCTTTCTTGTCTTTTATCGCCACGTAATGAGATTAAAAAGATCGTGGCCTGCAAATAGTACGCCTTTAGGTAGGCCTATCCGACAAAAGTAAAAAGTGTTCTTGTCGACCCTGACTCTTGTCTGCCAGGTGTCCTCTGCCAGCTACAGCATCACTCATCACATGGATGCTGCCTATGCGCGCACATAGGTTCAGCGCAGTGGCGTCAATATGGCGCTCTTGGGCTTGGCGCGACATAACAGCAACTAGTGGTGATACTGTTTGATGCGCTACGCGAGTTGATCGGGTATGCGTATCATTAAGTCCCCCCAGTTTAATGGTATGAACATGGCGCATAGCGTTAAACTCAACTTATAACTATTGTTCAATGGTGCGCGCAGGTATGCCGCGTGGCGTTGAACTCAGATCATCAACTATCGTTCAATGATGCGCGCAGGTATGTCGCGTGGCGTTGAACTCAGATCATCAACTATCGTTCAATGATGCGCGCAGGTATGTCACGTGGCGTAGAACTTAGATCATCAACTATAGTTCAATGATGAGCGCAGGTATGTCGCGTGGCGCTAAACTCGAATTCGTAACCGTCGTTTAAATAGCTGTTTACCGCACGCCATTATTTTCCGCCTTTTTATATTCGAAAAAGATTTTGTCCTATTTGCATTTAATGCAGGGAACTGAAGTGATGGTTTGTTAGACGCTACAGTTGTCATCCCGCCGAATTCGCCACCTTTGGTTTCCTCGTACTTCTCTCTCCTCGTCTTTCGACACGTGGCTCAATCTCCGCCGTTTGATATTTTAACCGCCAACTTTCAACCTCCCTTAGGGCTTCCTCTCTGTTTTTACTCTCTTATAAATACCTCATAATCACCTCTCTCGATTTTTTACTTCATCTGTGCTCTTCGCTCTCGTGCAATCTTTATCAGCTTATTATTTCAACCTCGTCTTTAGCTTTTTTAGGTTAGCGCCTACTTAGACTTTCTTCTTAAGATTCTTTGATTTGTTTGTTAATAGATGGCATCTACTTCTTCTACTTTCGAGCCCCCAAATTGCGAGGTGATCAGATCTGCTATGACTCGGCGCAAGATCGATCAATTAGTGGAATGGTATCCGCTGTTGGCTAGTTTGAATACTGTAGCGCCCCAGGCTGATCAGCTCGCTAATGATGCCATAGATGGAAAAGTAACCGTGTATAGACAGGTTATGGTGGAGGGAAATGTGCGCTACCCTCCCACTTCTTTCTTTATGGAGGTTCTTAGTCACTTCAGCGTTGGCATAGGACAACTGCACCCTTATAGCGCATGTCGCCTTATTCTTTTTGAGATGCTTTGCCAGCATTATCAATTTCCTCCATCACTTAACTTGTTTAAGAACGCGTTTTCCTGTCGCAAGAATCAACAAAGTTGGTACTCTTTCAACGATAAGATTAATTTTATTGGGCGCACCAAGGCTGGGGTGCGCAGGAAATGGAAGAATTCCTTTTTCTTTATCGATGATTCGTTCATTCCGCTTGCGTATAGAAATATACGTGCATGGAATACTAGCGCTATTAGCTCAGATTTAAACATTCGACCTCCCCTTTCTCCAATTGAGCAGCAAAGACTCGCTCACTTTTATAATCGTGAACTCCCTATTCGTCCGTATAGCTCTGATATATTATGGGTTGCTAACATTTGTTCCAATCCGCCTGCCATGCCGGTTATCTTAGACGCTGACAATAACGGTAGGCGGCAGATAGGCGTTATTTATGTATTTTACTTTCCTTTTTTAGCTTTTGTATCTAACTTGTCATTTTATTTACAGAGATGCGTCTAGACAGGCTTCTTGAGCCACGCAACATCGAGGGCGTTCACACGGAGACGCCTGAGGGTGAGGATCAAGGTTAGCAGGAGATGGATGTTGACGCACAAACGCAAGGTGGTAACAATGGTGGCGCCAGCGGATCTGGTAGCGCTATTCAATACGGTAGTCCAGCAAACGAGGACTCCCAACAGACGGGCGTCAAAGGGGGCAGAGCCTATGAGCCTCCACCTAAGAGTGGGAGCAAGCGCAGGTGCGCGAGGAAAGGAAATGGTAATCCTTCTTTTCTTAAGTGTTGGGATATTTTGTCCTCTTCTTGTCACTAACCAATTGCTTTCTTATTTGCAACAGCTCTCTTGACGTTCCATGGCATGAATGATCTGTTGTCCATTCCTGAGGGTACTGCGGCCTGCCAATACGAGTACTTGGATGAGATCAAGCTTCCCAACTACTTTGGGCACTTGTCACCAGTAGCAGCATGGCGCTTCGATGTTCAGCTGGCAATGCTGAACTTAATGTGCACTCAGAGCTGTCTCAGGCAGTCCAAGGCTCGTTTAGACAGTGTCGGGTCTTCAGCAACGGGTGCGCTAACTGCTGATGAGATGCATGACCGCATCATGCACTTGAGTTCTGATCTTGAGCGCTCGAAGAAGGCTCGCAACGAGGCGATCACTGCTTCGCCGGTGCTAGCTTCGAAGAAAGCATCCCTGGCGTCTAAGGTTGAGGAGTTGGCTGAAAAGGTTAAGTCTCTTGAATTGGAGAAAAGCGCGTGGACAAAGGAGCGCGAGGAGTTGCTTGACCGCGTGACTTCTTTTAAGGTTGATCGTGACACGGCTAAGTGTCAATTTGACACCCTAAAGAGGGGGCTTCCCGATCTTGTTGGTCGCGCCATCGACTCAAAATATGTCAGCGACCTTTTCTGCGATGCCGTTCTCGCTTTCAAAGCGGAAGAAAGGCTTCTCCTTTGAAGGAAGATTCAGCTTCTTGTTCAGTCTTCTGGAGCCTTGGAGGCTCTCATTGTCAAAGAGGTGGACCGTCTTGCGGTGTAAAAGAGCCGGGCCATGGTGCCGACGCTATCCGGCATCAAGGTTCCTTCGCTAGTGGCATTGTCTGAAGACCCTACTGCTGACGCTGACCGCTTGTTAAAGGATCCCTTGTAATTTGTAATTTTTTCCTTTTGATCATGTAATCACTTCTTGAATGATAATGAAAGTTTATGTTATTTACCTGTTTATGTTGCGCGTAATTTGCACGTTATAATGAGTTAATACTTCGTGAGCGTGCCAACAACTTGTACATTCAGCAAGTTGCATTGTTAGCCTAATGATGTGTATACGCGCTAGACTCGAATATGTCCTTTGCTAATATTTTTCTAAGTTATAATCGTTAAATCAGTGCGACCAAGTATATGGGTTTATATTCACGATTATCGTATGATCATGCGCGTTAGATCGTTCATTAAAATTGTTTGGCTAAATATTTGTTGATTTTCATCGTAATTATACTCGAGGCATGCCAACACTTAACTTATCACATATATTGTTGTGAACACAATATATGCTTAAGTTAGGTATCCGTGTGTGCACATCGGGAGTCTTCTAAGTGCGCCAACACTTAGGATTGAGGTCAGGCACGACCAACGCCATCGTTTATAGTCATGACTTGCAGATCTCGAGTTCTGCGCGGGTTGGTTAGGTCAAACCAATGACGCTTAACCGTCCAGTTATAATAAACTAGCTCGTCGCCAAACAAGCTTCTTCCGCACGGGTGCCGGAGAAAGCGACCCTTCAAAGGCAGGAGTGCACTGCCTAATCGTATTGTGCGCACCGTTTTCAAGTTAGGGAGCTACTTTACATACAATGGTACAAAGATTATTGCTGTCAATAACTAGGAGGCAATTTAAACGAACATTAATAAAGATGCGCGTAACACGCTTAAAGATTGTTATTACAGACATTCGATCATGCGCTCAAAACATAAGGCGCTTACAAATCTCAAGGTTCATCAAACCAAAAGTAATTATTGTGATATGCTCTGCTCTCTCTCCAGTGCTCGTCCCTATACTCTTCGAACTCGTAATCCACGCTGGCAATCTCGTCTCCCTCGTCAAATCCAGCTCCAGAAGAGCTAGCCCTATCTTTCTTCTCCCTTGCTTCGGCTTGATAACTTTGGATCTGTGGATACTAGTTAAATAATGTTACAAATCGACGAAAGCGCGAGTATGTGTGCGGAGCACTCTAATATGAGTCTTATGTTTCGGATTGTGTAAGATTGTGCTCATTTTAATGCGGTAAGCGCGGGGACTGGTTGCGCGTTTATAGCATTATATCCAGCGAAGTATGCAAGCATTATTTTTGCTTTAAGCGGCTATGCACCACCTGTGACTAATTTCAAAAATGGTTAATTAAGTGCATTAGCGCATACCTGTCGAATTCGAAAGTCCTCTGTGGTGACTTTGGACTTGAGAGTGGCTTCTCCGCGCGGGGTAGGCTGCGTGATGATCCCTCGGTAAAGGCAGGTGCTAATGGCGAACTGTGAGAGCACCGGTTGTCCAAGGATAGCATCGTACTCAGACTCGGCGTGTATCACCCTGAAATCTGCCACTATAGTATGCGCCCTATTCTTTCGTTCATCATCGTGCAAAGTAAGCGCTGCCCCTAGTATTCCCTTAGACCACGCGGGATCTCCACTAATCCCCCTGTACTGTTGCCTCTCCTTCCTCAAGTGGCACTTTACGGGATCGTTCAGGTTCTCAAAGCAATGGTAGAACAAAACATTGACACAGCTGCCAGTGTCGATAAGGATCTTGTCGATGTGCAGGGTGCATTCAGGCAGGTAACCCTCGACCACTAGAGGAGCGCAATTTCTTTCGAAAATGGGCTCACGTGGGAGGTGTGCCTTCAATTCCTCATATGACAGCAGTGGCTCCTCCTTAACCTTTCCCTTCTCCCTTGTTAAAACATAAATAACCTTATCCTTCTCCGTCCCCTCACTTTCCTTCTTGTATCCTCCCAATTCATCCTTGCTTGGCTTCAGGTGCTTCAACTCTCCGTGCTTGAGGCACGCGACCACTTTGTCAACCAACGCCTTGCAGCGGTTGGTTTCATGTCCGAAGTCATCGTGGAAGTCACAAAATTTGGACTTGTAGCGTCGCGCGTACTCAGACATGCGCGCAGGCTTCTCAAACGTTTTAGAGATTGGCTCCGTTACGTAGATCTCTTTCAAGCTTTTGGTAAGGCTCCTGATCAGAGCTTGTTTATTATCTCTGGTATCGTTATCTCTGTTCCGGTGATGCTGTTGATTGTTGCTGCCCCCTTGGTGGCTCCGCTGATGCTTTCTGTCATTGTGATGGTTGTTGCTGTGGTGGCGGTAGGGGCTGGAGTCATGCTGGTTTCTCCCGAAACTGCCTGACTGGCATCCACCCCTAGGCGAGTCATAACCGTCACACCGTTTCCATAATTCCTGTAGCTTGAGTACCTTGTAGTGTCTTCTTCAGCGCGCATATGCTCGTGTGCTTCTCTTAACGCTTCTGCCAATGTTTCTGGAGGACGCTTCCTCAACCTTTGCCACAATGTAAGGTGGTGCTCTCTACAGATCCCATGAATGAATCCAGACACTTTTAGTGACTCTGCGCAGTTGGGGATTCTAGCCACCTCTTGGCAATACCTGTCTATAAACTGTCCCAAGGATTCCCCTCTCTCATGCTTGATATCGTGACACTCGACATGCGTCCTTCTAGTCGCGCGCATGTTATGGAAGTTGAGCAAGAAGTGCGTCCGGAGGTCATCATAACAGGTTATGGCTGGCGCTGGCAAATTGTTGAACCACTGTCGTGCAACGCCTTCAAGTAGCGGTGGAAATTCCATACACTTCGTCTCATCGGCCCAGCGCTGATTTCGCGCTATACCTTCGTATTTCTGTAAGAAGTCATCGGGATCCGAGAATCCATCATAGTACCTTAATGTTAGCGGTATCACTGGCATCACTGTGGAAACATAGTTTAGTATGTGCGCCGAGAATTTTTCCCCAGTTGGCGCTGTTTCAAAAGAGGGTTTAACAGGCGCTCCTTCATTCCGGCGTATAGGTTTTTAATCATCAGCTCAGCCTTCCCTGACTGTTCAAACTCATGCGCCATGTCGTCAGGCGCGGCATTCATCATAGCATTGATCAAGTCAGCTTGGCTCTTCGCGTGTTGCTCACGCGTCCTGGCCGGTGATTAAGTGGGCGTCCTTCTTCCTACAAACGAGGCTCCCTACGCGAAAGTAGTCGCGCTAGATCTGGGTGTGGTTGGGGAGGCATCTCTGCGAGGTGATGGTGAAGGTCGCGCGCCCTGCGGACCAGCGAGGCTGCTTGTGTGGCTAGGACTATTGCGCGCGGATTCAGTGCTTGGATAGATGGGTACGAATCCCGTGCTCCAAGTGTTTGAGGCCCATGGTATCGGCCCATTGCTTCTGGAGTCTTAAAGGACGACGCGGATGCGCCAGGGGGAGGCATCTGTGCGCCCCTCTAGGGTGCACTGTCAGAGGTTCTAGTCGATCCTTTGGCGGCGGGCTTAAGTCCCGTAGGTGCTGTAGCTCGTGCTTGAGCGGGCTTTGGTACTTCTTGCTTGCTTGCCATCTCAATACCTGTCACTGTATATCAAGGGAAAACAAGCGTGATGTTAGTGGACATATAGAAAAAAGATCAAAGCAAAATCTTTTAACTTGATGTCCCAAGGATGGCGCCAAATGATCAAGCATAGAATAATCAGGTCGGGTTCGGTCCATGCTTGACATCGATAAGGGGGGATTTAAGGGTCAATTGAGTCTTACTCTCCGGTCCGGAGTACCGTGAATAACCCCTTGCGAGATGATGATCTCAACAGGGGTGGTTAGACATTAGACCCACCATCGGCGGGTAGTCCGGTCATTGATGGCTCGCCAAGTAGGGTAGGATTTTATGTTCATGGAACGTTACCTGTATATCAAGGAATCTAGTGAAATGCTATGAGTCCGGTAGCGCGGGTTTACTTGCGCTATGCGCTATTGTTCTTTAGAATATATATATATATATATATATATATATATATATATATATATATATATATATATATATATATATATATATATATATATATATATATGTGTGTGTGTGTGTGTGTGTGTGTGTGTGTGTGTGTGTCTGTGGAAATGAGATTCCAGATCCCATGTTCTGTGGATGAAGCCTTGTATTTATAGGATTGCCTTTTTTGTCTTTTATCGCCACGTAATGAGGTTAAAAAGAACGTGGCCTGCAAATAGTACGCCTTTAGGCAGGCCTATCCGATAAAAGTAAAAAGTGTTCT
The DNA here is from genome assembly GCF_046630445.1 of Rutidosis leptorrhynchoides. Lineage (NCBI taxonomy): Eukaryota > Viridiplantae > Streptophyta > Magnoliopsida > Asterales > Asteraceae > Rutidosis > Rutidosis leptorrhynchoides. Next base: position 463,462,300 of record NC_092337.1, on the reverse strand, counting down.
TGTCGGCCCTGACTCTTGTCTGCCAGGTGTCCTCTGCCAGCTATAGCATCACTCATCACATGGATGCTGCCTATGCGCGCACATAGGTTCAGCGCGGTGGCGTCAATATGGCGCTCTTGGGCTTGGCGCGACATAACAGCAACTAGTGGTGATGCTGTTTGATGCGCTACACGAGTTGATCGGGTATGCGTATCATTAAGCACTTATGTTTTGAAAATGGTGGGATTGGTGTTACTTATAGCCTAGAATCAAGTCATGCACACTAAGTGTTTGATGAAATGCCTCAATGAAGATGTTTATGAGATTTAGTCAATTTGTAAAGAAGAAATTTTATGTGTGAATTGTTGATATTGTTGCAAGTAATGATATTTTGAAGTATGATGATTTAAAGTTACTAGTAGTTGAAATGGGATTATGACATCAAATGTTTGATGAAATGCTTAAAAGAATTACAAGTTCATGTGTGTAAGAGATAAACTAGAGAAATTGTGTACTTAGGGAAATGATGTTTGTATGATAATGTTTGTTATTATGGAAAGGTGAAAAGATAAGTTAAGAATGTCATGTATGTGAGTGTTCATGTGATAGAAGAAGTAAAAAGGGGATTATGTCAAATGTATAAGTATATGAAAGTGTTGTAAGCTTTTAAAATATACAAATTCGTTTTAATTATGTTAATGATGAAATTAGCTCATGTATAGGTGTTAATCAAGGTAAAGGAGCTCCAAGTGATCAAGGAATCTCGCTTAATCAAGGTGAGTTTATAGGGGGTAAATTGGGCGGGTCAAGAGTGACTTAGTGTTTTCCGGATTGCATCCGTGCAAGAGGACAACGACTAAGTGCACTAGATGGATAGCTTAGATAGAATTATTAGGCATGCCTAGTAATTGTATCTATGGTTGATGATTAGCTTAGGCAAGGTCATTAACCTTGCTTAATGATCTTGTCTATGGTATGACTTAGCTTAGACATCTAGGATGTCTATGTAAATATGTATGCAATGTGATTAAGGTAGCTTAGGCATATTGATAATGCTAAAAACGAACATATATTTCATAGCATTATCCCTCAAGAAAGACAAGCTTTTAGTTGCAGTTGTCCTATTTACAAGTAATATTCGTTTAAATAATAAAAGGTGAAGACAAAAGACAGATTCGACGAATTGAAGACGCAAACGACCAAAAAGCTCAAAAGTACAAAATACAATCAAAGAGGTTCCAATTATTGATAAGAAATGTCTCAAAATTACAAGAGTACAAGATTCAAAACGCAAAGTACAAGATATTAAATTGTACGCAAGGACGTTCGAAAATTCGGAACCGGGACCAGAGTCAACTCTCAACGCTCGACGCAACGGACTAAAAATTACAAGTCAACTATGCACATGAATAAAATATAATATATAATTAATTCTTAAAATTAATATATATATTATATTATATTTAAAAACCGTCGGCATAAGAAAACAAGCTCATGTGAGCTGGAAATAGAGGCCATGCGATCGCATGGCCTTGAAGAGTAATTCCCATGCGATCGCATGGCCAACAGTATCTGGCCACAGCCCTATAAATTCGCGTGTTTGGTTCAGTGTAAAAACATATATATCCATCCATCCAACTCTCAACGTATATATATATATATATATATATATATATATATATATATATATATATATATATATATATATATATATATATATATATATATATATATATATTTATATTTTAATTTTAATTTTAATTTTAATTCTAATAATAAGGGTATGTTAGCGAATGTTGTAAGGGTGTAAGTCGAAATTCTGTCCGTGTAACGCTACGCTATTTTTAATCATTGTAAGTTATGTTCAACCTTTTTAATTTAATGTCTCGTAGCTAAGTTATTATTATGCTTATTTAAAACGAAGTAATCATGATGTTGGGCTAAATATTAAAATTGGGTAATTGGGCTTTGTACCATAATTGGGGTTTGGACAAAAGAACGACACTTGTGAAAATTAGACTATGGGCTATTAATGGGCTTTATATTTGTTTAACTAAATGATAGTTTATTAATTTTAATATAAAGATTTACAGTTGAACGTCCCTATAAATAACCATATACACTCGATCGGACACGATGGGTGGGGTATTTATATGTACGAATAATCGTTCATTTAACCGGACACGGGAATGGATTAATAGTCACTAGAATTATTAAAACAGGGGTGAAATTATGTACAAGGACACTTGGCATAATTGATAACAAAGTATTAAAACCTTGGGTTACATGCAGTCGATATCCTGGTGTAATTATTAAACAAAGTATTAAAATCTTATTACAATTTAAGTCCCCAATTAGTTGGAATATTTTACTTCGGGTATAAGGATAATTTGACGAGGACACTCGCACTTTATATTTATGACTGATGGACTGTTATGGACAAAAACCAGACGGACATATTAAATAATTCAGGACAAAGGACAATTAACCCATGGGCATAAAACTAAAATCAACGCGTCAAACATCATGATTACGGAAGTTTAAATAAGCATAATTCTTTTATTTCATATTTAATTTCCTTTATTTTATATTTAATTGCACTTTTAATTATCGCACTTTTATTTATTGTCATTGTATTTAATTACACTTTTAATTATCGTACTCTTTAATTATCGCAATTTTATTTTATCGCAATTTCATTATCGTTATTTACTTTATGTTTTAAATTAAGTTGTATTTATTTTTAATATTTTACATTAGGTTTTAACTGCAACTAAAGTTTTAAAATCGACAAACCGGTCATGAAACGGTAAAAACCCCCTTTATAATAATAATATTACTTATATATATATATATATATATATTTGTATTTTTATAAATTAAAACTAATATAGCGTTAAACTTTGTTTAAAGATTTTCCTGTGGAACGAACCGGACTTACTAAAAAACTATACTACTATACGATTAGGTACACTGCCTATAAGTGTTGTAGCAAGGTTTAAGTATATCCATTCTATAAATTAATAAATATCTTGTGTAAAATTGTATCGTATTTAATAGTATTTCGTTGTAAAAATAAAGCTATTTCATATACACCTCGCATAACATCAAGTATTTTTGGCGCCGCTGCCGGGGAACCAATTTCTGCTTAAACGCCGGAAGCGCAACGCTAATATAAAAAAAAAGATTTTTATTTTTAGTTACTTTTATAAAAAAATACGCTTTTTTAAAAAATACGTTTTAAATATTCAAAAATATAAAAAGAAAACAAAAATATAAATATTTTTAAGAGTTTGTTAAATATTTAAGTTTTATAAAATTTCTTTATTTCTATTTTTAGTTTGTAAAAATATAAGTTTTATTTAATTTATATAAATATATTATAAATATATAATACAGCAAAAAAAATAATAAATAAACTCGAGTCCAGTACTGTAGCAGTCCAGTAACTGGCCCGAAACCCTAGCCCATCCGATCGCATGGCTGGGTAACTTAGAACTCATGCGATCGCATGAGCCCAGCTGGCACGCCACAGCTGACTGCAAACAGCAATCATTACGGTTTATTATTATTATTTTTATTAAACTCTAATTAGGTTATTATTATTAAATTATTTAGTTTTAATTTTATTATTTTGTATTATTTACTTTTATTTTAGTTTTATTATTTTTAAAATTAATAGTTTTATAAAATAAAAAAAGATAAAAATAATATTTTTATAAAAATTGTATTTTTTACAACTTTTAGTATATTTTTATATTTTGTACCTTTTAATCGTTTTAGCGTAATTTTTTTATTTTTCGCTCATATTTAGTTTTAAGTCATAGTTTTTGCCATGGTTATTTTTACTTCTAGATTTTTAGGCTTTGCCGTAAAATCTCTTAAGTGCTTTTTCTTTAGACTAAGATTTAGGTGCTTTAGAATTTTGCGACGTTTTTTTTTTAAGTTTTAGTACCTTTTTAATTCTTAGTTTTTAGTTTTTTTTTTAATACCAACGCGCTACTTTTTTATTTTTATTTTTCGACGCCTTTTACCTATGTATCAATTATTACTCCAATTAGTAATCTCAATTTTCAATTTTAATTTTAAGTTAGTGATAATAATAAGGTTGGGATAGTTGAGTGTTTTAAAGTTTTATAAGTCACTCTTTTTCTTTCTTATTTCTCCAATTTTAATACCGACTCGCTCTTTTTCTTTCTTATTTCTCGCCATTCTAGTTTTTAGGACTTAGAATTTTTTCTATTTCTTATCTAAAATTTCTTTAAATTACGAAAATTTATTTTAAGTGGTTAAATTGATAGACATCAAAATGTTCTAGTTCGTAGTAATAGTTGGATTTGTACGTGGACCGGGTTATTGGAGCCAAACAGTACTCAATTATATTGAGACCAAACAAATCCTGCCCCTCTGCTGCATCTTTTGGCTATTCGAAACGTGAGGAAAATCAGAAAAGTCTATTAATTGGATAACTTATATAATTTTTCTTCCTTTTTAAAAACTAATAGGATATTCAGTGAATGCACCGAGCAAGACGTTCACCACCTTTTGTACGTTCACCACCTGTAACTCGATCAAGACATCTAGCTAATATTGTCGCCGTTGATTTTTCTTTAGAATTGTCATCCAGTCAACCAAGAACTCCAATTCAAATTTCCGATAATCCATTTTTTGAACCCGACCTCACAATTGAGAATCCGGAGAATATTCAGGGACGATTTATAGATCCTGAATCATTAATTTTTCCTCCGGAACCACCAATCATTCAAACAGAGATTGTTGAGGAACGAACCATTAAATCAGAATCCTCTAGTGATTCATATTCAACAAATTCAATCATGGAAAATCTGGAACCTTTAAGTATGGAAGACCGAATGAGAGCTAAACGCACTGGCCAAGGTCACGCAATTACTCATCCAGACATTAATGCTCCAGATTATGAAATCAAATGACAAATTCTACACATGGTGACTAATCAATGCCAATTTAGTGGTGCGCCGAAGGAAGATCCAAATGAAGATCTTCGTACCTTTAATAGGATCTGCACTTTATTTAAAATCCGAGAAGTAGAGGATGAACAGATATATCTCATGTTATTTCCCTGGACTTTAAAGGGAGAAGCCAAAGATTGGTTGGAATCGTTACCTGAAGGGGCAATTGATACATGGGACGTTTTAGTTGAAAAATTTCTTAAACAATTCTTTCCGGCATCTAAAGCCGTAAGACTTCAAGGAGAAACTGTTACGTTCACACAGAAACCAAATGAAACTCTATATGAGGCATGGACCAGATTTGGAAAGTTATTAAGAGGATGTCCGCAACATGGTTTAGACACTTGTCAAATAGTACAAATATTCTACCAAGGATGCGACATCACTACAAGGAAAGACATAGATATAGCAGCTGGTGGTTCCATTATGAAGAAAACAGAAACTGATGCTTATAAAATTATTGATAACACTGCTTCCCACTCACATGAGTGGCACCAAGGAAAAGATATCGTTAGATCATCTAAAGCAGCTAGAGCCGATTCTAGCCATGACTTAGATTCCATTTCCGCAAAGATAGATGCTGTCGAGAGACGAATGGAAAAGATGACTAAGGATATACACTCAATACGAATTAGTTGTGAGCAGTGTGGAGGACCACATTTGACAAAATATTGTCTCAGTATTGAACTAACAATGGAACAAAGAGAGAATGTTTCATATCTAAACCAAAGGCCTGGAAATAATTATCAGAATAATTATCAACCGCCAAGACCAATTTACAATCAAAATCAGAATTATAATCGAAATGTTCCATACAACAACCAACAAGGTCCTAGTAATCAACAAGTATCCAATAACACTTACAACCAGCAAAGACCTAATTTTCAAAACAAACCACCACAAATCGATGATAAAAAGATAAATTTAGAAGATATGATGACGAAGCTAGTTGAATCTCAAACGCAGTTTTTCACATCTCAGAAACAAACCAATGAACAAAATGCTCAAGCATTTAGAAATCAACAAGCTTCTATTCAAAATTTGGAACAAGAAGTAAGTAACCTAGCAAGGTTAATAGGTGAAAGAAAACCGGGAAGTCTACCTAGTGATACAAATGCTAACCCCCGGAATGAAACAGCTAAAGCCATTACCACAAGAAGTGGTATTACACTTAAACCACCTGAAATACCTATAATTTCTGATGAAGCTATTCCTACTCCACAAAAACCACAACCTGAACAAGATAAGGAAACAGAACCGATAGTTGAAAAGGTTAATGAAGATAACACAGTTAAGGCTAAACCTTATGTTAAACCATACCAACCACCACTTCCTTACCCGAGTAAAATGAAAAAAGAAAGACTTGAAGCCGAGCAATCCAAATTCTTGGATATGTTTAAATAGATAAATGTAAATCTTCCTTTCATTGATGTGATTTCAGGAATGCCTAGATATGCTAAATTTCTGAAAGATCTAATCTCGAATAGAAAGAAAATGGAAGAACTCTCGGCTATTACTATGAATGCTAATTGTTCAGCAGTGCTGTTGAATAAGATACCAGAAAAATTATCTGATCCAGGAAGTTTCACAATTCCATATTTTCTGGGTAGTCTTAGTTCAACAGAAGCATTGGCAGATTTAGGTGCTAGTATAAATTTAATGCCGTATTCACTATACGCTAAACTAGACCTTGGAGAATTGAAACCAACAAGAGTAAGCATACAACTAGCTGATCGATCAATAAAATATCCTAGAGGGATAATGGAGAACATGCTAGTTAAAGTTGGTACTTTAGTATTTCCAGTAGATTTTGTTGTTCTGGACATGGAAGAAGATTCTCAAGTTTCTCTCATATTAGGAAGACCATTCTTAAATACGGCTAAAGCAATGATAGACGTGTTTGGTAAGAAATTGACCCTAAGTATAGAGGACGAGAGTGTTACCTTTTCAGTTGATAGAGCTATGCAATAACCGCAATCTGCAGATGATACATGTTATTATATTCAAACCATAGAATCACATGCAGAATTGTTAGAAGAATTTCCAGAACTACAAGGAACAGGAAAATGTTCTTTAGGAGAAGGAACTGAACCAATTGATGAAACTGAAATGTTAGCTACACTTATGGCTAATGGATATGAACCAACAAAAGAAGAAATTCAAATGCTAAAAGAAGAAGACAGATATCGATATAAATCATCGATAGAAGAACCACCGACATTAGAGTTAAAGCCACTTCCAAACCATATGGAATATGCTTATTTACATGGTGAATCTAAATTACCTGTAATAATATCGTCTTCTCTTACTGAAAATGAAAAATCTCAACTCATTTCTGTGTTAAAAGCTCATAAACCAGCCATTGCATGGAAAATTCATGATATTAAAGGAATAATTCCTTCGTATTGCACACATAAAATCCTTATGGAAGAAGGTCATAAAACGTATGTGCAACGCCAACGAAGACTAAATCCTAATATGCAAGATGTTGTTAAGAAAGAAATAATTAAACTGCTAGATGCAGGTTTAATTTATCCAATTTCTGATAGTCCATGGGTAAGCCCAGTTCAATGCGTACCTAAGAAGGGTGGCATGACTGTCATTACAAATGAAAAAAATGAGCTTATTCCTACTAGGACTGTAACAGGATGGCGTGTATGTATTGATTATAGAAAATTAAATGACGCTACTAGAAAAGATCACTTTCCCTTACCTTTTATTGATCAAATGTTGGAAAGATTAGCCGGAAATAGTTACTATTGTTTTCTTGATGGTTTTTCCGGATACTTTCAAATTCCAATAGCACCCGAGGACCAAGAGAAAACCACATTCACGTGCCCTTATGGTACTTTTGCTTACAAACGCATGCCATTTGGACTTTGCAACGCCCCTGCAACCTTTCAAAGGTGCATGATGGCGATTTTTCACGACATGATAGAAGAATGCATGGAAGTTTTCATGGATGACTTTTCAGTCTTCGGTGATACATTTGAATCATGTCTAGTTAATCTGGAACGAATGCTTATTAGATGTGAACAATCAAATCTAGTTTTTAATTAGGAGAAATGCCATTTCATGGCTAAAGAAGGCATCGTTCTTGGTCATAAAATTTCAAAGGAAGGAATTGAAGTGGATAGAGCTAAAGTAGATGTAATTGCTAAACTTCCACATCCCACCAATGTTAGAGGAGTCAGGAGTTTTCTAGGGCATGCCGGTTTTTACCGACGTTTCATAAAAGATTTTTCTAAAATTGCCACTCCTATGAATAAACTCCTAGAAAAAGATGCTCCATTCATCTTTTCATATGAATGTATCAAATCTTTTAATATTCTTAAAGAAAAACTCACTAATGCGCCGATCATGATAACTCCAAATTGGAATCTACCGTTTGAACTAATGTGCGATGCAAGTGATTTTGCAATGGGAGCCGTTTTAGGACAAAGGATTGAAAAACGATTTCAACCTATTTATTATGCTAGTAAGACGTTACAAGGAGCACAAACGAACTATACAACTACTGAAAAAGAACTCCTTGCTATTGTCTTTGATTTTGACAAATTTCGATCATATCTCGTTCTAGCTAAAACAGTGGTCAATACTGACCATTCTGCTCTTAGATACTTATTTTCGAAACAAGATGCTAAACCAAGATTAATCCGTTGGATCTTACTCTTACAAGAGTTCGATATTGAAATCCGAGATAAAAGAGGAGCAGAAAATCTCGCCGCTGATCATCTTTCTCGTCTTGAAAATCCTGAATTAGAAGTTCTAAATGAATCAGCCATACAAGACAAATTTCCTGATGAATATCTATTGAAGATAGATTATAATGAAATTCCATGGTTTGCAGACTATGCAAACTACTTAGTATGTGGATTCCTTGAAAAATGATTGTCGTACCAAAAACGAAAGAAATTCTTTAGTGATATAAAACACTATTTCTGGGAAGATCCACATTTGTTTAAAAGTTGTCCAGATGGAATAATACGTCTATGTGTATTTGGAGATGAAGCTAGTAAAATTTTAAACCATTGTCACACAGGACCAACAGGAGGGGATTATGGGCCTCAACTCACAGCAAGAAAAGTTTATGATGCTGGATTCTATTGGCCTACAATTTACAAAGACGCACACCTTCTTTGCAAATCCTGTGATGCTTGTCAAAGGGCCGGAAAAATAAGTCAACGTGATGAAATGCCACAAAATGTCATTCAAGTATGTGAAGTATTTGACATTTGGGGTATTGATTTTATGGGTCCATTTCCAAAATCTCATAATAATCTTTACATTCTCGTTGCCATTGATTATGTATCTAAATGGGCGGAAGCACAAGCTCTCCCGACTAACGATGCACGAGTTGTAGTCAACTTTTTAAAACGTCTTTTTGCAAGGTTTGGAACACTAAAAGCTTTAATAAGTGATCGGGGAACTCATTTTTGTAATAATCAACTTGAGAAAGTTCTTAAAAGATATGGAGTAACTCACAAATCTCTACCGCATATCATCCACAAACAAGTGGACAAGTTGAAAATACCAACCGAGCTTTAAAACGTATTCTAGAGAAAACCGTAGGATCCAATCCGAAGGAATGGTCCATTAAATTGGAGGATGCACTCTGGGCTTTTAGAACAGCCTACAAAATTCCAATTGGAACCACACCTTTTAGACTCGTTTACAGAAAAGCATGTCATCTTCTAGTAGAAATTGAACACAAACCATTTTGGGCTTTGAAGACATGTAATCTTGACTTACATGAAGCTGGACGTCTACGATTAAGTCAACTAAATGAATTAGAAGAATTAAGACATGAAGCATACGAAAATTCGTTAATCTATAAGGAAAGAACGAAGAAATGACATGATAAAAGAATCAGAAGTTCAAAAGAATTTAAAGAAGGAGACAGAGTTCTTCTTTTCAATTCACGATTCAAGCTATTTCCTGAAAAATTGAAATCAAGATGGTCTGGACCATTCATAGTCAAAAGAGTTTTCCCATACGAAATAGTAGAATTAATAAATTCAAATGGGATTGAATTTAAGGTTAATGGTCACAGAGTTAAACATTACATAGATAGTCCGATGGAAGTTGACAATGAAGTTAATCACAATTTCGACACCACAGCTAACTAAGTGTGGGGAGAATCAAGTCTTTAAAGGATAATATGTATTTCTGTTAGAGTTAGATTTTCTGTTTTCGTGTAGTTCTCGAAAATGGAACCCGAATGGTCTTTCCCTAGCAGACCCTAAAGAACTAGTCTTCTCCCCCCATTCTGAATTTTTATTTTTTTAGGTTTTACGAAATGAAGACTTCCTGTGAACTAAACCATGGTCTAATGCTACACGCTTTGATCACTAAACGTAATAATGACACCCTTCCAAGTGAAATAGTATCATTAATCAGAAGTAAATTGGACGGAGTAAGAAAAGAATCCAGATGCGAAAATAATAAGTTACAATTTGGTAAAGGAAAATCAAAATCCGCAGCGAAAAGGAGAGCACGACACCTTGAAAAATGTCACAAATACGGAAAATGGTCACACGAAGGTAAATGTTCAAATAATCAAACCTATTCAAACACCGAATTTGTTACTCTATGCAGAGACGGACCGTTCATATGTTTAGAAGAAAAAACGTTGAATGCTCGAGGTTACGCCTATGTAGCCATGAAAAACCAATTAGTCCGACTATCTTATGAGTGGGCTAGAGCATATCACTAAGAAATATATTTCACAGGTAAGTTTGTACAGTTTTCATTTTTATTTTTATTTTTATTTTTAACCTTTTGATAATAAACGCTAATTTGTTCGTTATAAAGTATTAAATTGGTATTCGATAAAATTAGGTCTTGCGACCGAAATTATTGATATCATACAAAAATTTATTACATCACTGCGAAATTTAACGTTTATTCGTAAGGTATAAATATCTTTAATCAATCAACCCAAAATATTTTAAAAATTCGTCATGAGTTAAATTAGGTTATGAAACCGAAATTACTTTACCGAAAAGAGGGGCACATATTTTTGATAATATTTGATTGATTAAAGTGGGATAAAAGCCAAAAAGATTTTTAATTTTATTTCTACCATATTTTTAAAATTAATATTAAATAAATATTGTAAACTTTTTAAAATCAATATATTTAAAATTGTAAATATTTGGAAAATTAATATTTTTAATATAAGTTTGTATGTATAAAAACAAAAATATAATTTAAGTTTGGTGTAAATTTATAATATGAATTTTTAATTAAGTTTGGTGTGAATTTTTAATTTTATGCATTTTAAATTTAAGTTTGGTGTGAATTTAAAAACAAAAATTTACTTTATTTCTCTAAGTTAAAAATATGATTTTTAAAATTCGTCGCGAGTTGAAGACTAGGTCTTTGAACCGAAATTGCTTTACCCGAGGGAGGGACGAGAACTTTTATTATCATTATTTTTAATCTTAATGAATTAAAGTATGCCAAAAACATTTAAAAAAACCCCAAAATCTTTGCTTTTAAAACCGCGCTTTAATTTGACAAATTTTAAAATTTTGTCGAGGAACAGACTAGGACATCGATCCGAAACACCCTCATCCTAAAAAAAGAAACAAATTTTTTAAAATTTTATTAATTTTATGTTTTATAAAGTGTAAGGTTTAAAAAAAAAAAAGTGAAAACACTGTTCCCGGATACCCATGCGATCGCATGGGAATTGAACACCAACCTCATGCGATCGCATGAGGCTGGAATCCAGGCCAGTTTGATAAAAAGAACAGCTCGCTGTTCTGTCCAAAAACACACACACATATACGAACCAACTCCCAAATCACCTCTAAAATTCTCCAAAATTCACCGTAATTCATCAAATTTTTTGCTCTAATCATGCCTAGATTCTCATTCTTCAGCAAAAAGGTAAAAATTACACCCCTAAACTCTATAAATTCCTAGTTTTTGTGATAATTACCAATATTTTACCTAATGCAATTTTGTTAATTTCTAGTGTAATTAGTGATAAATAGTTAGTATTTTATGCATGTATAACCTAGATTGATGCTATTTAACATGATTTGAAGCCAAAAACTTCAAAAATTTTAGAAATCTAGGGTTTGTGTTTTTGAGCAATTTGGGGCTTTTTGATATAAACAGGTTATGGCCATGTTTGTCATGAATTATTGCTAAATTGAGTAGTGTAACATGTTTAGGTAGTTAAATGATCCAAACATTGATCCTAAACATGATTTTTGGAGATTAAAGTGGACTTTTTAAGTCCAAAATTCATGAACTTGATTAATTTGATATAATTGCCAATTGAGACTTGTTTAATTGTGAGTAATGACTATTTTGACATGTTATTTGATTTAAATGCTTATGAACTTTGTATACATTTTCATATGTGCTTATTTGGAAAAGTGTAGAATTGTAAAAAATGTGAAAATGTGTATAAGTTTAATTGGCAGTTGAACATGTTATTGTGATTGTTTTAAGTTGTTATTTTGCTAACACTAATGCATACTTGGATGCACAAATTTTGTGTTTAATGTGTTTTGCAGAAAGTCGATACTGGAGGTTCAGGAGCATCATCATCTAGACAGCCAGCTCCAGCTCCAGAACCAGAACCAGAAATGCAATATGAACCTGAACAACAATCACAACAGGAACCACAACAACAGCCTGATCAGCACGTACCTTATTATGATCCGGTACAGTTTGTTAATGAATTCATAGTATTCCCAATGAGGCCGCCAGTAGAATACCCAAGGATTCCTGAGCACACTCTGCATCCTAATCTGAGATTTGATAGAAGATGGAGAGATTACGAGACATATCAAAGGAACAAATTCAGATTGGTAACTAAAAATGTAGAGGTGCCAAGGGTAATCGATTGGAATCCTTTGGAAACGGTCCATCTAGCTGACCGTGTTAGACATCATTTGATTTAAAGGTATGGCAGTTCTTCTTTTACAGATTGGAAACGTCTTTTCACCATTCGTAGACCTGTATATAAGGAATGGTGTGTTGAGCTCATGAGTACTGTATCACTTGATACAAATATAGTTAGAATAGATGATAGAAGATTTCTTAGGTTTATCCTTGGCGGTAGGATGTACAGAATGTCCATGCTGGACATGGCCAGGGCTTTACAGATATATACTCCTGGTGAGTTGCTACTACCCGATTGTACAAATTTGATTCATTATGGTGAAAGGGTAGATAGCAACTTTGACGCTGACGCCATTTGGAGGTGTATGTCACATTTTGATGTTTTTACACGAGCGGGAGGACACTCCTATACACATATTGACAGAGCCGAGCTTCGTATCATTCATAGATTTTTGGCTAACTCGATTACACAAAGAGGTAACAATAAAGAAAAAATAACCTTACATGATCTATTCTACCTAAAGTGTATTCGGGATCCTAGAAGCTTTGTCAATATCCCTTAATGTGTTGGTTTTTATTTATCTAAAATGGTAGAAGGAATGCAGGACGGGAGTATAATAGGAGGAGGTATTTTTGTTACTCTCATTGGAGAGTATTTAGGTATTGATAGGAACTAAGGGGGTCCATTACAGCTTTGTATAGAACAGGTTGAGCCTTTAGGATTGAAAGTTTATGTGGGTGCTAAGGTTTTGAAAAGTGGACGCAACCAGGCAGTACCCTATGAGGGCCCTCATCCACAGGTAGAAAGGGGCTCAGACGAGGAAATGGAGGAAGCGGAAGACATTAGGGATGTCTTTCGAGATGCTATTCTTGACGTCCACGTTCGTATAGATGAGGAATCAATGACGAACGCGGCCAGACATAGTATGTAAGAGCAGTGGAACTCCGAGCGAGTATACGAGGATTATAGGCTATGCCAACACGATAGCTGGTTAGTTCATCAGCACCAAATCATGAGCCAGCTATCATATCAGGTACCAAATAATTACGTGCCTACTAGACCTGCTTATTTTCCGCCACACAGCCCCGAGATCCGACCACCCTTTAACCGGTATGACTATAACCAAGCCGATCAGGACACCTATAACCAACAATGGAACCCGCCTGATGAGATGAACTGGAACCCCTATCCAGACTGATTTAGTTCCATCGGTTATTTTTATGATTTTTATGTTTTTATCTTTTTACTTATTTATGTTTAAACTTATGTTATTGGATATGTAATTTTTATCATTTCTATTATTATTGTGTACTAATATTTCACATTTAGGATTTGAAAGTGGGATATTAAGTCCCATTTCAAATTGTCATGGATTTTTATATTTGTATGTATGTATATTGTCAATTGTGCAAAACAGGGTAAAACAGCGCATTTTCAAAGACTGGCATTAAGTTCAGCAAAAGCTAGTACTTTTGACGACAAAACGAAAAACAAATGTGATGTAACAACAAGACGGAATGAACAAATGATGTGCACCATTTATCATTCAGCAAACAAACGCCAATATGTTTGGAAACTTTGGTAAAATTTAATCATTTTTCTACGCTAATCACCCTCAATAATTTAAATTGTTACTGATTTCTTGCAAATGAGGGCATTGCAAGATCTTAAGTGTGGGAAGGGGTTAAATTCTTTCGGATTTTTAAAATTTTTGATTTATACACTTGGTTACCATTAGAAATACTAGTAAAGCAGTAGTTGTATTAGAATCTAGTGCTCTCTGATAATAAAGAACAGCCCTAGTCTTATATACTGACTACCCAATTCTAGTAAAATTTTTCAAAATTTTCAATTAAATGAACTCAAAATCATGTTTATACATATTTATAAATGATAAAACTAGGTGTTAACACCGAAATTATTGTTACCTCGGAAAGGACATAAATTGAGAAACAAACCAAAATGTTAGAATTCATTTAAAATGGAATAGAGGACAATAAAAAGGAAAATAAAAGCCAAGTGTGGGAAAATTTACCAAGTTATTTTAAACATATGTCACATATTTCTGTAACAGATAACTGAAAATACTTTTGCTTTGGACTAATCTAATCAGTTTTACCCGATTTACTGTAATATATTTGAAAGAAAGATGGATCTACACGATGAATCAATTCCATCATTAAAAGGAAGTAAAGTCTTCCGAAAAAGAAACGCGCTTCTTGATTTAGGTCATGAAGTTGTCATCCAGACCAGCTGTAGGTTGACGAAAAATCTAGAAAAGTCATCTCTAAAATCAGCAGGAAATCCACGGACCTCAACATCAAACAGGGTCGCCAAGTGGTCAGACTTATCCTAACCATGAGAGGATCTGTCTTGTAAAATGGGGAGGGCGCCGTGAAAATTAGCTGGATAAGACTAATGAATCAGACCCCCAGAAAGGATAATCTCCTTAAAGATCAAAAATCAGCTTTTAAGACTGATATTACTCAATCCTACAGATTGACCTTACAGATTTAGAATTACAAACTCATGGAATTCGATGATATCTAAACTCGAGCTTGAACGAGAAAATATTTTGATCAAAATTTCAAACCGATTTGTTTTCTGAAAACCCATTTTTCAATACGTTCATTACCATTGAACGTAAAATCCTAGGAATTCACCTGGAATTCATTAGGTCACCTGAACTAAATCGGGTGTCAACCGTAAGAATGGTGGTTGCATAGCATGGTCAAAGACAGGACCTTGTGCCAGACCGAAAAATTATAAGGGTGAGCTTTACTATTGCTCCTACAAAGGATAGTAATTTCATCCGATACGTTATAGACCATAATTAAAAGCATGTCAGGGGACATTACCTTAACAGTTGCTTGTTCAACGCTTTCCTTTACAACCGGAAGGTAGTTTATCGAAAGGTAATATACGGAGCAAGTATACTGGACGTGTTGCTTTCCCAATACAAGGTTAGCAAGTGGGTAACACAAAACCACAAGTTTTGAGCTAAAATTTTCAAATCTGAACCCACCAAATCCACAAAAAGAATTTGCAAACACCGGTGAAGGGTTATTCCGGAAAACTTATCTAGGGTAAAAGCTAGATTTAATTTTCAAAAGATCAAATGTTTTCATAAAGATCCAATTTCCTTAAAGGATCTAAATTTTTATAGTCATGTGGGACTGTAAACCACAACGTTACTACCATTGTTTATACCGCCGTATAGAAATCACTGATGTACAAAGTGTGAAGAATAAAGAAGTGATTCTAGTATATTTCAAGACTATATTGTTTGAGGACAAGCAACGCTCAAGTGTGGGAATATTTGATAATGCTAAAAACGAACATATATTTCATAGCATTATCCCTCAAGAAAGACAAGCTTTTAGTTGCAGTTGTCCTATTTACAAGTAATATTCGTTTAAATAATAAAAGGTGAAGACAAAAGACAGATTCGACGAATTGAAGACGCAAACGACCAAAAAGCTCAAAAGTACAAAATACAATCAAAGAGGTTCCAATTATTGATAAGAAACGTCTCAAAATTACAAGAGTACAAGATTCAAAATGCAAAGTACAAGATATTAAATTGTACGCAAGGACGTTCGAAAATCCGGAACCGGGACCAGAGTCAACTCTCAACGCTCGACGCAACGGACTAAAAATTATAAGTCAACTATGCACATGAATATAATATAATATATAATTAATTCTTAAAATTAATATATATATTATATTATATTTAAAAACCGTCGGCATAAGAAAACAAGCTCATGTGAGCTGGACATGGCCTTGAAGAGTAATTCCCATGCGATCGCATGGCCAACAGTATCTGGCCACAGCCCTATAAATTCGCGTGTTTGGTTCAGTGTAAAAACATATATATCCATCCACCCAACTCTCAACGTGTATATATATATATATATATATATATATATATATATATATATATATTTATATTTTAATTTTAATTCTAATTATAAGGGTATGTTAGCGAATGTTGTAAGGGTGTAAGTCGAAATTCTGTCCGTGTAACGCTACGCTATTTTTAATCATTGTAAGTTATGTTCAACCTTTTTAATTTAATGTCTCGTAGCTAAGTTATTATTATGCTTATTTAAAACGAAGTAATCATGATATTGGGCTAAATATTAAAATTGGGTAATTGGGCTTTGTACCATAATTGGGGTTTGGACAAAAGAACGACACTTGTGAAAATTAGACTATGGGCTATTAATGGGCTTTATATTTGTTTAACTAAATGATAGTTTTTTAATTTTAATATAAAGATTTACAATTAGACGTCCCTATAAATAACCATATACACTCGATCGGACACGATGGATGGGGGATTTATATGTACGAATACTCGTTCATTTAACCGGACACGGGAATGGATTAATAGTCACTAGAATTATTAAAACAGGGGTGAAATTATGTACAAGGACACTTGGCATAATTGATAACAAAGTATTAAAACCTTGGGTTACACGCAGTCGATATCCTGGTGTAATTATTAAACAAAGTATTAAAATCTTGTTACAATTTAAGTCCCCAATTAGTTGGAAAATTTGACTTCGGGTATAAGGATAATTTGACGAGGACACTCGCACTTTATATTTATGACTGATGGACTGTTATGGACAAAAACCAGACGGACATATTAAATAATCCGGGACAAAGAACAATTAACCCATGGGCATAAAACTAAAATCAACGCGTCAAACATCATGATTACGGAAGTTTAAATAAGCATAATTCTTTTATTTCATATTTAATTTCCTTTATTTTATATTTAATTGCACTTTTAATTATCGCACTTTTATTTATTGTCATTGTATTTAATTGCACTTTTAATTATCGTACTCTTTAATTATCGCAATTTTATTTTATCGCAATTTCATTATCGTTATTTACTTTATGTTTTAAATTAAGTTGTATTTATTTTTAATATTTTACATTAGGTTTTAACTGCAACTAAAGTTTTAAAATCGACAAACCGGTCATTAAACGATAAAAACCCCCCTTTATAATAATAATATTACTTATATATATATATTTGTATTTTTATAAATTAAAACTAATATAGCGTTAAGCTTTATTTAAAGATTTCACTGTGGAACGAACCGGACTTACTAAAAACTACACTACTGTACGATTAGGTACACTGCCTATAAGTGTTGTAGCAAGGTTTAGGTATATCCATTCTATAAATTAATAAATATCTTGTGTAAAATTGTATCGTATTTAATATGATTTCGTTGTAAAAATAAAGTTATTTCATATACACCTCGCATAACATCACATATGTGTATGCCTATGGTTATGTTAAGCTTAGACATAATTACTAGGATTGGCCTTAGTAAGTTATGTCTATGGTAAGGAAAGGAGTCGGATCCGAAAGTAAGTAAGCAACCATTTGGGTTGGAAAGGCTAAGTGAAGTAATGATTGTGCTTAATGTTATGTGTTATTTTATTTTCCTATAACTCCCTAAGCATGAAAGCTTACCCCCATGTTGTTTTATGTTTTTATAGGAACGAAAGGACACCGCGAAGGTAAGGAGCCTATATAAGGATAGTGGAGCATTGTTCATTTAGTAAGTGGTAGTGCAAGTCCCTATTTTGAATCTAGCTCTAATGATACCGCTTATCAACGCTAAGTCTTTTGTACTCATAAACTATGTTTCTTTAAGATTTGGGACCAAATGTTGTGTTTAACTTGTATAAACGCGTTGTTCATGACTAAATGTTTCTCGTAATGTTTGACGATGTAGGAAACCGTCTTAATTAAGTTTGTTTATGTATTATATGGTTAATATTTGTTAGGTAATGATGAAATGGTGAAAATGAGGTTTTTGTAACAAGTTGTAGATTAGTACCAGCGACAGTTTAAGGTCGCGCCGTGACCCCATTTTTCGCGCCGCGACATAAAACACGTTTCGATTTCAGGAGGGTTGTTAAGCAGATCTGAAATTCTTTGAAAGGTTGCGCCGCGACCAAGGGTTACCGCGCCGCGGCATATCACTTGGTCTGGGCGGTCACCATTTTTTAAAAAAAAATAAATATTCTTTATCGTTTAAGGGCGTTAATATATATATATATATATATATATATATATATATATATATATATATATATATATATATATATATATATATATATATATATATATATATATATATATATTAAATTTAATTTGGTATATTTGATGCGTTTTGTATTTGGCAGGTGTTATTTGAGATTTTAATTTATTTGGCACTAGAAATTATTTGGCGGTATTTGGAAGGTATTATTTAAAATATTTGAGTTTAACCATGGTTAGCATTTACTAGAACACATCTAATTGCAACTAACGGAACACCTTTAATTGCAACTAACGGAACACGTCTAATTGAAACTAACGGAACATATCTAATTGTAATTAACGGAACACGTCTAAAAGACATAATGGAACAGCCTAATCTAACGATTTGACAACACGTCTACTTGAGAGTTTTTAGAGCGGTTCCTTTAACCGCACTATATGTCACCACTCAATTGAAGCCGTCACAAAGGATTTTCCACACTTCAAATTGTGCTGGAATGTAGTAGTGAATGAAAGACGAAATGAATCACTTCATAATAGAAGAAGAACATGAACCTATAACTGGTGAATTAAGAATAAAACACTCTCTAGAAGTACCACCTAAATTAGAATTAAAAGAGTTACCTTCTCATCTAGAATACGTATTTTTAAAGGATAATGTAATGACCCTGGTTTTTCCAACTTTTATTGATAATATTTATTATCAATACTTGCTCTTTAATGAATGTATTTTTATACATTTACTTGTTACCGTATTTGACTTTTCATGGTTCGACTTGCCTTTGTGACACACGTACTTTTCACGAATAATATTTTGGAATATTATTTACATTCATGATTAATTATTATTAATCATTTTTAATTAACTAATGCAAGTAGTTAATTACTTGGGCTTTTTATTTATTTGTTGATTACTTGGACTTGGGCTCATGTTAATGGACTTGGAAGCCCACCCTACTTATCTTAATGGACTAGTTGAGAGCCCAACACATTACTAGTAACTTATTAAGTTTAAACAAGACTAATTAGTGAGATGAGAAGACTTGTTACTAGCATACTTACACCTCTTTCCCATGCCATTTAACTTTAATACCATTTTGAGCTTTCACCATTCTCCCACATTTGAAAGTTAGCTTTTGAACTTTCCTCTTTGATGCTTAAACTGTCGACTTTGGGGATGGCATGGGGAGTTCCATTTTTCAATTTTTTGTTACATATTTACAAGTGTTACTACCTCATTTCTTCACACACACACATACTTACACTTTCTCTCATCTTTTTCTCTCAAAACTTGGTAAGTAATAAACCTTGTTCTTCTTCTTTTTTTTTTGTTCCAACACCGTATACAATCATCATCACCTCACTTACTTCTTGTTGTTGTTTGTTGTTGTTGTTAAAGATCAAGTTTTCTAACTTGTATCTTCATGTAATCTTGGTTACTTCCATCCTTTGTTTGATGAAGAACCAAGAACAAGGATCTAAACTTGTTAGTTTATGGTTCTACACTTAAATGTTTTAAAGATCTAAAAGTTCATAAGTTTCATTATCATACATGTGTTCATGTTTTGTAGACTTAAATCCTAAGATCCAAACTTTGATTTGAATCTTCTTAAGTATGAAACAAACATGAACATAATACTTGTAACTTTAGTTTAATTCTTTCTTTTGTAAGTACTTTAAAGTTGGAATGTTGTTAATTTGGTCAAGTATTACTAGTTAATATTGATCTCATTTTTCTTGAACAAAAGTTAACTTTGTAAGTTCAAGAACATGGAAGTATAACTTTCTAGTTATAACTTCATATACTTATGATAGATCTAAGTTCTATAGCTTATGGTCTTCTAATTTTGTTATAAACAAGAGCTTATAAGCTTACATACATTTTACAAGATTAAAATCTAAGTTTCATAACTTATGGTTTTATTAAAGTGTAGATCCAAGTTTTATAACTTGAGGTTTAACTTAAGAACACTAGATCTAGACTTTCTTGAAATGTCCCGTTCTTATTGATTAAAAACGTTCCATATTAATTGATTTCGTTGCGAGGTTTTGACCTCTATATGAGACGTTTTTTAATGACTGCATTCATTTTAAAACAAACCATAACCTTTATTTCATCAATAAAGGTTTAAAAAGCTTTACGTAGATTATCAAATAATGATAATCTAAAATATCCTGTTTACACACGACCATTACATAATGGTTTACAATACAAATATGTTACAACAAAATAAGTTTCTTGAATGCAGTTTTTACACAATATCATACAAGCATGGACTCCAAATCTCGTCCTTATTTAAGTATGCGACAGCGGAAGCTCTTAATAATCACCTGAGAATAAACATGCTTAAAACGTCAACAAAAATGTTGGTGAGTTATAGGTTTAACCTATATATATCAAATCGTAACAATAGACCACAAGATTTCATATTTCAATACACATCCCATACATAGAGATAAAAATCATTCATATGGTGAACACCTGGTAACCAACATTAACAAGATGCATATATAAGAATATCCCCATCATTCCGGGACACCCTTCGGATATGATATAAATTTCGAAGTACTAAAGCATCCGGTACTTTAGATGGGGCTTGTTGGGCCCGATAGATCTATCTTTAGGATTCGCGTCAATTAGGGTGTCTGTTCCCTAATTCTTAGATTACCAGACTTAATAAAAAGGGGCATATTTGATTTCGATAATTCAACCATAGAATGTAGTTTCACGTACTTGTGTCTATTTTGTAAATCATTTATAAAACCTGCATGTATTCTCATCCCAAAAATATTAGATTTTAAAAGTGGGACTATAACTCACTTTCACAGATTTTTACTTCGTCGGGAAGTAAGACTTGGCCACTGGTTGATTCACGAACCTATAACAATATATACATATATATCAAAGTATGTTCAAAATACATTTACAACACTTTTAATATATTTTGATGTTTTAAGTTTATTAAGTCAGCTGTCCTCGTTAGTAACCTACAACTAGTTGTCCACAGTTAGATGTACAGAAATAAATCGATAAATATTATCTTGAATCAATCCATGACCCAGTGTATACGTATCTCAGTATTGATCACAACTCAAACTATATATATATTTTGGAATCAACCTCAACCCTGTATAGCTAACTCCAACATTCACATATAGAGTGTCTATGGTTGTTCCGAAATATATATAGATGTGTCGACATGATAGGTCAAAACATTGTATACGTGTCTATGGTATCTCAAGATTACATAATATACAATACAAGTTGATTAAGTTATGGTTGGAATAGATTTGTTACCAATTTTCACGTAGCTAAAATGAGAAAAATTATCCAATCTTGTTTTACCCATAACTTCTTCATTTTAAATCCGTTTTGAGTGAATCAAATTGCTATGGTTTCATATTGAACTCTATTTTATGAATCTAAACAGAAAAAGTATAGGTTTATATTCGGAAAGATAAGTTACAAGTCGTTTTTGTAAAGGTAGTCATTTCAGTCGAAAGAACGACGTCTAGATGACCATTTTAGAAAACATACTTCCACTTTGAGTTTAACCATAATTTTTGGATATAGTTTCATGTTCATAATAAAAATCATTTTCTCAGAATAACAATTTTTAAATCAAAGTTTATCATAGTTTTTAATTAACTAACCCAAAACAGCCCGCGGTGTTACTACGACGGCGTAAATCCGGTTTTACGGTGTTTTTCGTGTTTCCAGGTTTTAAATCATTAAGTTAGCATATCATATAGATATAGAATATGTGTTTAGTTGATTTTAAAAGTCAAGTTAGAAGGATTAACTTTTGTTTGCGAACAAGTTTAGAATTAACTAAACTATGTTCTAGTGATTACAAGTTTAAACCTTCGAATAAGATAGCTTTATATGTATGAATCGAATGATGTTATGAACATCATTACTACCTTAAGTTCCTTGGATAAACCTAGTGGAAAATAGAAAAATGGATCTAGCTTCAACGGATCCTTGGATGGCTCGAAGTTCTTGAAGCAGAATCATGACACGAAAACAAGTTCAAGTAAGATCATCACTTGAAATAAGATTGTTATAGTTATAGAAATTGAACCAAAGTTTGAATATGATTATTACCTTGTATTAGAATGATAACCTACTGTAAGAAACACAGATTTCTTGAGGTTGGATGATCACCTTACAAGATTGGAAGTGAGCTAGCAAACTTGAAAGTATTCTTGATTTTATGTAACTAGAACTTGTAGAATATATGAAGAACACTTAGAACTTGAAGATAGAACTTGAGAGAGATCAATTAGATGAAGAAAATTGAAGAATTAAAGTATTTGTAGGTGTTTTTGGTCGTTGGTGTATGGATTAGATATAAAGGATATGTAATTTTGTTTTCATGTAAATAAGTCATGAATGATTACTCATATTTTTGTAATTTTATGAGATATTTCATGCTAGTGGCCAAATGATGGTTCCTACATGTGTTAGGTGACTCACATGGGCTGCTAAGAGTTGATCATTGGAGTGTATATACCAATAGTACATACATCTAAAAGCTGTGTATTGTACGAGTACGAATACGGGTGCATACGAGTAGAATTGTTGATGAAACTGAACGAGGATGTAATTGTAAGAATTTTTGTTAAGTAGAAGTATTTTAATAAGTGTATTGAAGTCTTTCAAAAGTGTATAAATACATATTAAAACACTACATGTATATACATTTTAACTGAGTCGTTAAGTCATCGTTAGTCGTTACATGTAAGTGTTGTTTTGAAACCTTTAGGTTAACGATCTTGTTAAATGTTGTTAACCCAATGTTTATAATATCAAATGAGATTTTAAATTATTATATTATCATGATATTATCATGTATGAATATCTCTTAATATGATATATATACATTAAATGTCTTTACAACGATAATCGTTACATATATGTCTCGTTTAAAAATCATTAAGTTATTAGTCTTGTTTTTACATATGTAGTTCATTGTTAATATACTTAATGATATGTTTACTTATCATAGTATCATGTTAACTATATATATATCCATATATATGTCATCATATAGTTTTTACAAGTTTTAACGTTCGTGAATCACCGGTCAACTTGGGTGGTCAATTGTCTATATGAAACATATTTCAATTAATCAAGTCTTAACAAGTTTGATTGCTTAACATGTTGGAAACATTTAATCATGTAAATATCAATCTCAATTAATATATATAAACATGGAAAAGTTCGGGTGACTACATTTCTAGTCTAGGATCTTTAATATCTAACTAAGATCTAAGTTCTACAACTTAACATCTTGTTTATTTAGTTTACTTTCAAGTTTATAGCTTTATATTATTATTAGAACTCATGTAGGTGTCGGATCTAAGATCTTGATGTAACTTTGGTTCATCAAACTACTTACAACACTTAAATGAGTTGTGCTACATATCTTAGACATACATAGTGTTATGATGGTCCAAACTTGGTAAAGATGATGCAAACCCATCAACGAGTTGTACACTTGAAGCTACAAGCATCAAGGATGAGAACCGTGATGAGCATCAAGCACCAAGAACCCACCAGAACACCTTACCTACTGTTTTCTGGGTCTGATCAATAACCTGGGCTACTGGAAAATTTAATTTCCAGATTTTTCGGTTCGATTATATGACTTTTCGTTTAAGACTCGTCTTAATCCGATTTACGGTTTATAATTTATGGCCTTCCGAAAGTCACTATGTCCTTTTAACGTTGTGCTGAAAATTCTGACCTACTCGCACTTAAACCGTCTCCACGGTCAAACGAAGACGAGTTTGGTTCTGGAATTTTTACAGAAACTAAGGGACTAATATACGGAGCCATGGCCACTGGTCTCACCTCATTTTAGTTTGTATAGAGGCCGTGGAGACTGAACGAAGTCAACCTTTGTTTCAAACCTTATTCTTGAATGAAACTTACTTTATACTTTTTGTTTGATGATGAATGATGATGATACTTAAGACCTAATTTACATACTTTTAAACCTTTGGGATGATTTACTGACTTAGTAACTTTTGACTTAGGTTGAGGACCTTTTCGGACAAACTACTTGCTTACTTTCCCGAATCAACTTTACTACTTTTCACTGTGAGTTATAGCATCCCTTTTTACTCTAACTATTTTGGGACTGAGAATGCATGCGTGTTTTACATTTTACATACTAGGCACGAATACTTAAACTTTATATATGTGTGGGTTATACAACAGCATAAACTTTCCCCTTAGCTCGGTAACGTTTAGTCATTGTTTTTTGAACCAGTGAACGTAAATCTTAGATATGGATCCATAGGGTTTGACATCCCCACTCGGGCTAGTCGCGCTAGCATTTAACGGGTGTTTAATACTTCGTAAACATACGCACTCACCAAGTGTACTTTTAGGGGGTTATAAACGTTAAGCCACGGTTGAACATATACTTTTCATACTGTTTTGAAATACGAAATCTCATAGCCTACCTTACATTAATGTCATACTTAAACTATAGCTCACCAACATTCATGTTGACGTTTTTAAGCATGTTTTTCTCAGGTGCTTAAGGTTTGCTTGCTTCCGCTGTACTAGTCATGCTTTATAGACACCCGCTGCGCTTATTAGAGATGTCACCGCATGAAACGTTTAATTTGCATTCAAACTATGTTATTTTTGAAACAACGGATTTGTAACGACCTACGGGTCACGTACTATTATTTTTGCTTGCTATTCATAGAAGCATACTTTCGGATGTTAAACATTTGACGTGAAATGTCCCGTTCTTATTGATTAAAAACGTTCCATATTAATTGATTTCGTTGCGAGGTTTTGACCTCTATATGAGACGTTTTTCAAAGACTGCATTCATTTTAAAACAAACCATAACCTTTATTTCATCAATAAAGGTTTAAAAAGCTTTACGTAGATTATCAAATAATGATAATCTAAAATATCCTGTTTACACACGACCATTACATAATGGTTTACAATACAAATATGTTACAACAAAATAAGTTTCTTGAATGCAGTTTTTACACAATATCATACAAGCATGGACTCCAAATCTCGTCCTTATTTAAGTATGCGACAGCGGAAGCTCTTAATAATCACCTGAGAATAAACATGCTTAAAACGTCAACAAAAATGTTGGTGAGTTATAGGTTTAACCTATATATATCAAATCGTAACAATAGACCACAAGATTTCATATTTCAATACACATCCCATACATAGAGATAAAAATCATTCATATGGTGAACACCTGGTAACCGACAATAACAAGATGCATATATAAGAATATCCCCATCATTCCGGGACACCCTTCGGATATGATATAAATTTCGAAGTACTAAAGCATCCGGTACTTTGGATGGGGTTTGTTAGGCCCAATAGATCTATCTTTAGGATTCGCGTCAATTAGGGTGTCTGTTCCCTAATTCTTAGATTACCAGACTTAATAAAAAGGGGCATATTCGATTTCGATAATTCAACCATAGAATGTAGTTTCACGTACTTGTGTCTATTTTGTAAATCATTTATAAAACCTGCATGTATTCTCATCCCAAAAATATTAGATTTTAAAAGTGGGACTATAACTCACTTTCACAGATTTTTACTTCGTCGGGAAGTAAGACTTGGCCACTGGTTGATTCACGAACCTATAACAATATATACATATATATCAAAGTATGTTCAAAATATATTTACAACACTTTTAATATATTTTGATGTTTTAAGTTTATTAAGTCAGCTGTCCTCGTTAGTAACCTACAACTAGTTGTCCACAGTTAGATGTACAGAAATAAATCGATAAATATTATCTTGAATCAATCCACGACCCAGTGTATACGTATCTCAGTATTGATCACAACTCAAACTATATATATTTTGGAATCAACCTCAACCCTGTATAGCTAACTCCAACATTCACATATAGAGTGTCTATGGTTGTTCCGAAATATATATAGATGTGTCGACATGATAGGTCGAAACATTGTATACGTGTCTATGGTATCTCAAGATTACATAATATATAATACAAGTTGATTAAGTTATGGTTGGAATAGATTTGTTACCAATTTTCACGTAGCTAAAATGAGAAAAATTATCCAATCTTGTTTTACCCATAACTTCTTCATTTTAAATCCGTTTTGAGTGAATCAAATTGCTATGGTTTCATATTGAACTCTATTTTATGAATCTAAACAAAAAAAGTATAGGTTTCTAGTCGGAAAAATAAGTTACAAGTCGTTTTTGTAAAGGTAGTCATTTCAGTCGAAAGAACGACGTCTAGATGACCATTTTAGAAAACATACTTCCACTTTGAGTTTAACCATAATTTTTGGATATAGTTTCATGTTCATAATAAAAATCATTTTCTCAGAATAACAACTTTTAAATCAAAGTTTATCATAGTTTTTAATTAACTAACCCAAAACAGCCCGCGGTGTTACTACGACGGCGTAAATCCGATTTTACGGTGTTTTTCGTGTTTCCAGGTTTTAAATCATTAAGTTAGCATATCATATAGATATAGAACATGTGTTTAGTTGATTTTAAAAGTCAAGTTAGAAGGATTAACTTTTGTTTGCGAACAAGTTTAGAATTAACTAAACTATGTTCTAGTGATTACAAGTTTAAACCTTCGAATAAGATAGCTTTATATGTATGAATCGAATGATGTTATGAACATCATTACTACCTTAAGTTCCTTGGATGAACCTACTGGAAAAGAGAAAAATGGATCTAGCTTCAATGGATCCTTGGATGGCTCAAAGTTCTTGAAGCAAAATCATGACACGAAAACAAGTTCAAGTAAGATCATCACTTGAAATAAGATTGTTATAGTTATAGAAATTGAACCAAAGTTTGAATATGATTATTACCTTGTATTAGAATGATAACCTACTGTAAGAAACAAAGATTTCTTGAGGTTGGATGATCACCTTACAAGATTGGAAGTGAGCTAGCAAACTTGAAAGTATTCTTGATTTTATGAAACTAGAACTTTTGGAATTTATGAAGAACACTTAGAACTTGAAGATAGAACTTGAGAGAGTTCAATTAGATGAAGAAAATTGAAGAATGAAAGTGTTTGTAGGTGTTTTTGGTCGTTGGTGTATGGATTAGATATAAAGGATATGTAATTTTGTTTTCATGTAAATAAGTCATGAATGATTACTCATATTTTTGTAATCTTATGAGATATTTCATGCTAGTTGCCAAATGATGGTTCCCACATGTGTTAGGTGACTCACATGGGCTGCTAAGAGCTGATCATTGGAGTGTATATACCAATAGTACATACATCTAAAAGCTGTGTATTGTACGAGTACGAATACGGGTGCATACGAGTAGAATTGTTGATGAAACTGAACGAGAATGTAATTGTAAGCATTTTTGTTAAGTAGAAGTATTTTGATAAGTGTATTGAAGTCTTTCAAAAGTGTATAAATACATATTAAAACACTACATGTATATACATTTTAACTGAGTCGTTAAGTCATCGTTAGTCGTTACATGTAAGTGTTGTTTTGAAACCTTTAGGTTAACGATCTTGTTAAATGTTGTTAACCCAATGTTTATAATATCAAAAGAGATTTTAAATTATTATATTATCATGATATTATGATGTACTAATATCTCTTAATATGATATATATACATTAAATGTCGTTACAACGATAAACGTTACATATATGTCTCGTTTCAAAATCATTAAGTTAGTAGTCTTGTTTTTACATATGTAGTTCATTGTTAATATAATTAATGATATGTTTACTTATCATAATATCATGTTAACTATATATATAACCATATATATGTCATCATATAGTTTTTTTACAAGTTTTAACGTTCGTGAATCACCGGTCAACTTGGGTGGTCAATTGTCTATATGAAACCTATTTCAATTAATCAAGTCTTAACAAGTTTGATTGCTTAACATGTTGGAAACATTTAATCATGTAAACATCAATCTCAATTAATGTATATAAACATGGAAAAGTTCGGGTCACTACAGTACCTACCCGTTAAATAAATTTCGTCCCGAAATTTTAAGCTGTTGAAGGTGTTGACGAATCTTCTGGAAATAGATGCGGGTATTTCTTCTTCATCTGATCTTCACGCTCCCAGGTGAACTCGGGTCCTCTACGAGCATTCCATCGAACCTTAACAATTGGTATCTTGTTTTGCTTAAGTCTTTTAACCTCACGATCCATTATTTCGACGGGTTCTTCGATGAATTGGAGTTTTTCGTTGATTTGGATTTCATCTAACGGAATAGTGAGATCTTCTTTAGCAAAACATTTCTTCAAATTCGAGACGTGGAAAGTGTTATGTACAGCCGCGAGTTGTTGAGGTAACTCAAGTCGGTAAGCTACTGGTCCGACACGATCAATAATCTTGAATGGTCCAATATACCTTGGATTTAATTTCCCTCGTTTACCAAATCGAACAACGCCTTTCCAAGGTGCAACTTTAAGCATGACCATCTCTCCAATTTCAAATTCTATATCTTTTCTTTTAATGTCAGCGTAGCTCTTTTGTCGACTTTGGGCGGTTTTCAACCGTTGTTGAATTTGGATGATCTTCTCGGTAGTTTCTTGTATAATCTCCGGACCCGTAATCTGTCTATCCCCCACCTCACTCCAACAAATCGGAGACCTGCACTTTCTACCATAAAGTGCTTCAAACGGCGCCATCTCAATGCTTGAATGGTAGCTGTTGTTGTAGGAAAATTCTGCTAACGGTAGATGTCGATCCCAACTGTTTCCGAAATCAATAACACATGCTCGTAGCATGTCTTCAAGCGTTTGTATCGTCCTTTCGCTCTGCCCATCAGTTTGTGGATGATAGGCAGTACTCATGTCTAGACGAGTTCCTAATGCTTGCTGTAATGTCTGCCAGAATCTTGAAATAAATCTGCCATCCCTATCAGAGATAATAGAGATTGGTATTCCATGTCTGGAGACGACTTCCTTCAAATACAGTTGTGCTAACTTCTCCATCTTGTCATCTTCTCTTATTGGCAGGAAGTGTGCTGATTTGGTGAGACGATCAACTATTACCCAAATAGTATCAAAACCACTTGCAGTCCTTGGCAATTTAGTGATGAAATCCATGGTAATGTTTTCCCATTTCCATTCCGGGATTTCGGGTTGTTGAAGTAGACCTGATGGTTTCTGATGCTCAGCTTTGACCTTAGAACACGTCAAACATTCTCCTACGTATTTAGCAACATCGGCTTTCATGCCCGGCCACCAAAAATGTTTCTTGAGATCCTTGTACATCTTCCCCGTTCCAGGATGTATTGAGTATCTGGTTTTATGAGCTTCTCTAAGTACCATTTCTCTCATATCTCCAAATTTTGGTACCCAAATTCTTTCAGCCCTATACCGGGTTCCGTCTTCCCGAATATTAAGATGCTTCTCCGATCCTTTGGGTATTTCATCCTTTAAATTTCCCTCTTTTAAAACTCCTTGTTGCGCCTCCTTTATTTGAGTAGTAAGGTTATTATGAATCATTATATTCATAGATTTTACTCGAATGGGTTCTCTGTCCTTCCTGCTCAAGGCATCGGCTACCACATTTGCCTTCCCCGGGTGGTAACGAATCTCAAAGTCGTAATCATTCAACAATTCAATCCACCTACGCTGCCTCATATTCAGTTGTTTCTGATTAAATATGTGTTGAAGACTTTTGTGGTCGGTATATATAATACTTTTGACCCCATATAAGTAGTGCCTCCAAGTCTTTAATGCAAAAACAACCGCGCCTAATTCCAAATCATGCGTCGTATAATTTTGTTCGTGAATCTTCAATTGTCTAGACGCATAAGCAATCACCTTCGTTCGTTGCATTAATACACAACCGAGACCTTGCTTTGATGCATCACAATAAATCACAAAATCATCATTCCCTTCAGGCAATGACAATATAGGTGCCGTAGTTAGCTTTTTCTTCAATAACTGAAACGCTTTCTCTTGTTCATCATTCCATTCAAATTTCTTCCCTTTATGCGTTAATGCAGTCAAGGGTTTTGCTATTCTGGAAAAGTCTTGGATGAACCTTCTGTAGTAACCAGCTAGTCCTAAAAACTGGCGTATGTGTTTCGGAGTTTTCGGGGTTTCCCACTTTTCAACAGTTTCTATCTTTGCCGGATCCACCTTAATACCTTCTTTGTTCACTATGTGACCGAGGAATTGAACTTCTTCCAACCAAAATGCACACTTTGAAAACTTAGCGTACAATTCTTCCTTCCTCAATACTTCTAACACCTTTCTCAAATGTTCACCGTGTTCTTGGTCATTCTTTGAGTAAATAAGTATGTCATCAATGAAAACAATGACAAACTTGTCAAGGTATGGTCCACACACTCGGTTCATAAGGTCCATGAACACAGCTGGTGCATTAGTTAAACCAAACGGCATGACCATAAACTCGTAATGACCGTAACGTGTTCTGAAAGCAGTCTTTGGAATATCATCTTCTTTCACCCGCATTTGATGATACCCGGAACGTAAGTCAATCTTTGAATAAACAGACGAGCCTTGTAGTTGATCAAATAAGTCGTCGATTCTCGGTAGTGGGTAGCGGTTCTTGATGGTAAGTTTGTTCAACTCTCGGTAGTCGATACACAACCTGAATGTACCATCTTTCTTCTTGACAAACAAAACAGGAGCTCCCCACGGTGATGTGCTTGGTCGAATGAAACCACGCTCTAAAAGTTCTTGTAATTGGCTTTGTAGTTCTTTCATCTCGCTGGGTGCGAGTCTGTAAGGAGCACGAGCTATTGGTGCAGCTCCTGGTACAAGATCTATTTGAAATTCAACGGATCGATGTGGGGGTAATCCCGGTAATTCTTTCGGAAATACATCGGGAAATTCTTTTGCAATGGGAACATCATTGATGCTCTTTTCTTCAGTTTGTACTTTCTCGACGTGTGCTAGAACAGCATAGCAACCTTTTCTTATTAGTTTTTGTGCCTTCAAATTACTAATAAGATGTAGCTTCGTGTTGCCCTTTTCTCCGTACACCATTAAGGATTTTCCTTTTTCTCGTATAATGCGAATTGCATTTTTGTAACAAACGATCTCCGCTTTCACTTCTTTCAACCAGTCCATACCGATTATCACATCAAAACTCCCTAACTCTACTGGTATCAAATCAATCTTAAATGTTTCGCTAACCAGTTTAATTTCTCGATTCCGACATATATTATCTGCTGAAATTAATTTACCATTTGCTAATTCGAGTAAAAATTTACTATCCAAAGGCGTCAATGGACAACTTAATTTAGCACAAAAATCTCTACTCATATAGCTTCTATCCGCACCCGAATCAAATAAAACGTAAGCAGATTTATTGTCAATAAGAAACGTACCCGTAACAAGCTCCGGGTCTTCCTGTGCCTCTACCGCATTAATATTGAAAACTCTTCCACGGCCTTGTCCATTCGTGTTCTCCTGGTTCGGGCAATTTCTAATAATGTGGCCTGGTTTTCCACATTTATAACAAACTACATTGGCATAACTTGCTCCGACACTACTTGCTCCGCCATTACTCGTTCCGACACCATTTGTTCCTTTCGTTCTATTAACCCCTGGTCCGTAGACCTCACACTTCGCCGCGCTATGACCATTTCTTTTACACTTGTTGCAAAATTTGGTGCAGAACCCCGAGTGATTCTTTTCACACCTTTGGCATAGTTGCTTCTGATTGTTGTTGTTGTTGCGGTTATTATTGTTGTTGGGATGATTGTTGTAGTTGCTGTTGTTGTTGTTGTTGTTGTTGGGCCGTTTGTTGTAGTTGCGATTGATGTTGCGATTGTTGGGATAATTGTTGCGATTATTGTTGTAATTGCTGTTGTTGTTGTATTGGTGATTCTTATCACCGTTTTCCTCCCACTTTCTTTTGACTTGCTTCACATTGGCCTCTTCAGCAGTCTGTTCTTTAATTCTTTCTTCAATCTGGTTCACTAGTTTGTGAGCCATTCTACATGCCTGTTGTATGGAGGCGGGCTCGTGTGAACTTATATCTTCTTGGATTCTTTCCGGTAATCCTTTCACAAACGCGTCGATCTTCTCTTCCTCATCTTCGAATGCTCCCGGACACAATAGGCACAATTCTGTGAATCGTCTTTCGTACGTGGTAATATCAAATCCTTGGGTTCGTAACCCTCTAAGTTCTGTCTTGAGCTTATTGACCTCGGTTCTGGGACGGTACTTCTCGTTCATCAAGTGCTTGAATGCTAACCACGGTAGTGCGTACGCATCATCTTGTCCCACTTGCTCTAGATAGGTATTCCACCATGTTAACGCAGAACCTGTGAAGGTATGCGTAGCGTACTTCACTTTGTCCTCTTCAGTACACTTACTTATGGCAAACACCGATTCAACCTTCTCGGTCCACCGTTTCAATCCGATCGGTCCTTCGGTTCCATCAAATTCCAAAGGTTTGCAGGCAGTGAATTCTTTGTAGGTGCATCCTACACGATTTCCTGTACTGCTAGATCCAAGGTTATTGTTGGTATGTAGCGCAGCCTGTACTGCGGCTATGTTTGAAGCTAGAAAAGTACGGAATTCCTCTTCATTCATATTCACGGTGTGTCGAGTAGTCGGTGCCATTTCCTTCAAAATAGTTAAATGGAACAAGTTAATCATACAGAATATTAAGAGTAGTTAATAGTATTTCGTAGCATAATATGAACTCATTTATAAAAGCTTTTTCTTCATATTAGCGTTTTATAAGTTTAAATTCGGGTAGTACCTACCCGTTAAGTTCATACTTAGTAGCTAATATACAATTCAACTACTACAATTCTATATGAAAAACTGATTATAATAATATTTCGCGTTCAAACTTTTATACAATATTTTACAAACTTACAATACCGCTTATTTTACATAAAGCATGAAATATAGCACACAATAACTTTGATACAAGATAGTTGTGAAGACAATTCTAGCTAGTACACAAGTCGTTCAGCAAAGGCAATAAAGACACGTAATTCATACGTCCAGAAACAAGTCATGCATTCTGGTTTTACTAGGACTACTTCCCATCCTTGGTCTTGTGCAACATAACCGTTATGGCTGTTGATAAGACAGCGTGTTGTAACATCATCAAAGGGACGAGGGTTACGTAATGTCCAACAGTCCCGTAATAATCTAAAAACCTCATTTCTTACCCCAATTACCGACTCCGTCACTTGTGGAAACGTTTTGTTTAATAGTTGTAGCCCGATGTTCTTGTTCTCACTTTGGTGAGAAGCG
Organism: Rutidosis leptorrhynchoides; assembly: GCF_046630445.1. Lineage (NCBI taxonomy): Eukaryota > Viridiplantae > Streptophyta > Magnoliopsida > Asterales > Asteraceae > Rutidosis > Rutidosis leptorrhynchoides. The sequence goes on along the minus strand of NC_092337.1, from coordinate 463,428,121 downwards.
AACATTACTAATCCGTAAGCATAACATGCTTCTTTATGTTGCATGTTAGCCGCTTTTTCTAAATCACGAAGTCCAATATTCGGATATATTGAGTCAAAATAATTTCTTAACCCGTTGCGTAAAATAGCATTTGGGTTCCCCGCAATATATGCGTCAAAGTAAACACATCGTAACTTATGGGTTTCCCAATGTGATATCCCCCATCTTTCAAACGAAAGTCTCTTATATACCAAGACATTCTTGGAACGTTCTTCGAATGTCTTACAAACTGATCTCGCCTTAAATAGTTGTGCCGAAGAATTCTGGCCGACTCTAGACAAGATTTCATCAATCATGTCTCCGGGTAGGTCTCTTAAAATATTGGGTTGTCTATCCATTTTGTGTTTTTAAACTGTAAAATAGACAAGAGTTAGATTCATAAAAAAAATACTTATTAATACAAGCAATTTTTACATATATCATAAAGCATAAGAACACTATATTCCATATATTACACCACACGAATACAACTATCTTATTCCGACTCGCTCGTTTCTTCTTCTTCGGTTTTGGTTCGTTTTGCCAAGTTTCTAGGGATATATGATGTTCCCCTAATACGAGCCGTCGTTGTCCACATTGGTTTAGAAAAACCTGGTGGTTTAGAGGTTCCCGGGTCATTGTTACAACTTAAGGACTTCGGGGGTTGACGATACATATACAGTTCATCGGGGTTGGAATTAGATTTCTCTATTTTTATGCCCTTTCCCTTATTATTTTCTTTTGCCTTTTTAAATTCAGTTGGGGTAATTTCTATAACATCATCGGAATTCTCGTCGGAATCTGATTCATCGGAGAATTGGTAATCCTCCCAATATTTTGCTTCCTTGGCGGAAACACCATTGACCATAATTAACCTTGGTCGGTTGGTTGAGGATTTTCTTTTACTTAACCGTTTTATTATTTCCCCCACCGGTTCTATTTCTTCATCCGGTTCCGATTCTTCTTCCGGTTCCGATTCTTCTTCCGGTTCCGACTCTTCTTCCGGTTCCTCTTCGGGAACTTGTGAATCAGTCCACGAATCATTCCAATTTACATTTAACTCTTCATTATTATTAGGTGAGTCAATGGGACTTGTTCTAGAGGTAGACATCTATCACATAATATCAAACGCGTTAAGAGATTAATATATCACATAATATTCACATGTTAAAAATATATAGTTTCCAACAAAATTTGTTAAGCAATCATTTTTCAAGTAAACACGGTCGAAGTCCAGACTCACTAATGCATCCTAACAAACTAGATAAGACACACTAATGCAAAATTCTGGTTCTCTAAGACCATCGCTCGGATACCAACTGAAATGTCCCGTTCTTATTGATTAAAAACGTTCCATATTAATTGATTTCGTTGCGAGGTTTTGACCTCTATATGAGACGTTTTTCAAAGACTGCATTCATTTTAAAACAAACCATAACCTTTATTTCATCAATAAAGGTTTAAAAAGCTTTACGTAGATTATCAAATAATGATAATCTAAAATATCCTGTTTACACACGACCATTACATAATGGTTTACAATACAAATATGTTACAACAAAATAAGTTTCTTGAATGCAGTTTTTACACAATATCATACAAGCATGGACTCCAAATCTCGTCCTTATTTAAGTATGCGACAGCGGAAGCTCTTAATAATCACCTGAGAATAAACATGCTTAAAACGTCAACAAAAATGTTGGTGAGTTATAGGTTTAACCTATATATATCAAATCGTAACAATAGACCACAAGATTTCATATTTCAATACACATCCCATACATAGAGATAAAAATCATTCATATGGTGAACACCTGGTAACCGACAATAACAAGATGCATATATAAGAATATCCCCATCATTCCGGGACACCCTTCGGATATGATATAAATTTCGAAGTACTAAAGCATCCGGTACTTTGGATGGGGTTTGTTAGGCCCAATAGATCTATCTTTAGGATTCGCGTCAATTAGGGTGTCTGTTCCCTAATTCTTAGATTACCAGACTTAATAAAAAGGGGCATATTCGATTTCGATAATTCAACCATAGAATGTAGTTTCACGTACTTGTGTCTATTTTGTAAATCATTTATAAAACCTGCATGTATTCTCATCCCAAAAATATTAGATTTTAAAAGTGGGACTATAACTCACTTTCACAGATTTTTACTTCGTCGGGAAGTAAGACTTGGCCACTGGTTGATTCACGAACCTATAACAATATATACATATATATCAAAGTATGTTCAAAATATATTTACAACACTTTTAATATATTTTGATGTTTTAAGTTTATTAAGTCAGCTGTCCTCGTTAGTAACCTACAACTAGTTGTCCACAGTTAGATGTACAGAAATAAATCGATAAATATTATCTTGAATCAATCCACGACCCAGTGTATACGTATCTCAGTATTGATCACAACTCAAACTATATATATTTTGGAATCAACCTCAACCCTGTATAGCTAACTCCAACATTCACATATAGAGTGTCTATGGTTGTTCCGAAATATATATAGATGTGTCGACATGATAGGTCGAAACATTGTATACGTGTCTATGGTATCTCAAGATTACATAATATATAATACAAGTTGATTAAGTTATGGTTGGAATAGATTTGTTACCAATTTTCACGTAGCTAAAATGAGAAAAATTATCCAATCTTGTTTTACCCATAACTTCTTCATTTTAAATCCGTTTTGAGTGAATCAAATTGCTATGGTTTCATATTGAACTCTATTTTATGAATCTAAACAAAAAAAGTATAGGTTTCTAGTCGGAAAAATAAGTTACAAGTCGTTTTTGTAAAGGTAGTCATTTCAGTCGAAAGAACGACGTCTAGATGACCATTTTAGAAAACATACTTCCACTTTGAGTTTAACCATAATTTTTGGATATAGTTTCATGTTCATAATAAAAATCATTTTCTCAGAATAACAACTTTTAAATCAAAGTTTATCATAGTTTTTAATTAACTAACCCAAAACAGCCCGCGGTGTTACTACGACGGCGTAAATCCGATTTTACGGTGTTTTTCGTGTTTCCAGGTTTTAAATCATTAAGTTAGCATATCATATAGATATAGAACATGTGTTTAGTTGATTTTAAAAGTCAAGTTAGAAGGATTAACTTTTGTTTGCGAACAAGTTTAGAATTAACTAAACTATGTTCTAGTGATTACAAGTTTAAACCTTCGAATAAGATAGCTTTATATGTATGAATCGAATGATGTTATGAACATCATTACTACCTTAAGTTCCTTGGATGAACCTACTGGAAAAGAGAAAAATGGATCTAGCTTCAATGGATCCTTGGATGGCTCAAAGTTCTTGAAGCAAAATCATGACACGAAAACAAGTTCAAGTAAGATCATCACTTGAAATAAGATTGTTATAGTTATAGAAATTGAACCAAAGTTTGAATATGATTATTACCTTGTATTAGAATGATAACCTACTGTAAGAAACAAAGATTTCTTGAGGTTGGATGATCACCTTACAAGATTGGAAGTGAGCTAGCAAACTTGAAAGTATTCTTGATTTTATGAAACTAGAACTTTTGGAATTTATGAAGAACACTTAGAACTTGAAGATAGAACTTGAGAGAGTTCAATTAGATGAAGAAAATTGAAGAATGAAAGTGTTTGTAGGTGTTTTTGGTCGTTGGTGTATGGATTAGATATAAAGGATATGTAATTTTGTTTTCATGTAAATAAGTCATGAATGATTACTCATATTTTTGTAATCTTATGAGATATTTCATGCTAGTTGCCAAATGATGGTTCCCACATGTGTTAGGTGACTCACATGGGCTGCTAAGAGCTGATCATTGGAGTGTATATACCAATAGTACATACATCTAAAAGCTGTGTATTGTACGAGTACGAATACGGGTGCATACGAGTAGAATTGTTGATGAAACTGAACGAGAATGTAATTGTAAGCATTTTTGTTAAGTAGAAGTATTTTGATAAGTGTATTGAAGTCTTTCAAAAGTGTATAAATACATATTAAAACACTACATGTATATACATTTTAACTGAGTCGTTAAGTCATCGTTAGTCGTTACATGTAAGTGTTGTTTTGAAACCTTTAGGTTAACGATCTTGTTAAATGTTGTTAACCCAATGTTTATAATATCAAAAGAGATTTTAAATTATTATATTATCATGATATTATGATGTACTAATATCTCTTAATATGATATATATACATTAAATGTCGTTACAACGATAAACGTTACATATATGTCTCGTTTCAAAATCATTAAGTTAGTAGTCTTGTTTTTACATATGTAGTTCATTGTTAATATAATTAATGATATGTTTACTTATCATAATATCATGTTAACTATATATATAACCATATATATGTCATCATATAGTTTTTTTACAAGTTTTAACGTTCGTGAATCACCGGTCAACTTGGGTGGTCAATTGTCTATATGAAACCTATTTCAATTAATCAAGTCTTAACAAGTTTGATTGCTTAACATGTTGGAAACATTTAATCATGTAAACATCAATCTCAATTAATGTATATAAACATGGAAAAGTTCGGGTCACTACATGACGTTGGTTAAAACGTCACTTTTTATCATGAATGCAAACTTATTTTGAAACAGCATATAGTGTTTGACCTTGTAATGATCCTGTTGTTGATGGTCCGTACATGTTGATCTAGTACGAGGAATCACATTTGGTATCAGAGCATTGGTTGTAGGGAATTAGGTTGCATTAGTGAGTCTGGACCGACCCGAGTAGGATTCACTAATAGGACTAATCTACAACTTGCTAGTTTACTTGTTTCTGCGGAACTTGTTGCATGCTGTTGCTTACTTTTACTGCTATATGTCATATACTGCTACTTGTTTTCACTACTGCATGATATTATCTGCTTTCGATTGCATGATACTTCTGTAGGATTTGTTATTATTGCTATGCTATTTACTGTTATACATAATCTAGACTGTCGTAGTTATTTTGCCTAATACGTGCTTGCTTTATGACTTACTGACATGGAAAAAGTTATTTTTCCTTGTTCAGATGTCGGATGTCCCGCCTGTTATTATTTTGGAGAGTGACTCAGACTCATCCGCCACCTCGCCTGATATTGTTGCCGATTCTCAGATCCCATCATCGACACCCTCCAGTGACTCTGGCGCTTCGTCCTCTGGAGCCAGTAGCCATGCACCCAACCCAGTGATCACCTCAGACGGAGCCGAGGACCTACAGGAGATTCCAGCTCCACTTGTCCAGGACCCTAGGAGCCACAGCACCATTCCAGTGGTACTGTGATTCCTGGGGAACATGGGGAGGGTCCGTTCCGTAATGAGTATAACCATTGGGTCAGACGCCTTCCTGATGGGCGTGTCGTGCTGATTCCACCCTGCAGATACCGACTGATGACAGCCGGCCGAGTAGAGCCACCCGTGCAGCCACCCCAAATGATTCCGACGACTCATCATCCGACGACTCATCCTCCGAAGACTCCAGCGATGAGGATTCCGATAAGGACCTTGATGAGGCACCCGTACAGCCACCCTCCACCCCGCCGAAGAAGCGGTATCGTTTCAATGGTACTGTTATTCTAGGGATTAACGGAGGTCGACCATTCATAGACGTACATGGTCAGTTGGTTAGGGTTGCCGCCCGTAAGCGGGTTGTGCCATACCCTGCTGACCCACTCATGTGTAAGGCTCCCCGATATGCAGCATCTACTTCTGGTGCTGGACCGTCTACACCACCGGCTCCACCTGTTCCATCTGCACCGCCTGCCCCACCATCTCCCTCTGTCGAGGAACTAACGAGGGAAGTGGAGATCCTCCGTGCTCGGGTAACTGAACTCGACGACCAGATGTCCCATATAATGGACATCCTTTACCCACTGCCACCGTAGGGCTATTGTAGTAGATTTCATTATGTAATCCCGTTTGTAGTTTCATGTATTACTTATGTATTGTACGAACCTATGCGGATGTATGCAACTTATTATTAATGAATGGAACTTAGTGTTGTTTAATTCTTCCACGGTGTTCTATTTACGTTACTGTATGATGATTTGTGGTATCTGTACCTAGTTGCATTACTTAATTAACATGTGTTGTGTGGATTCCATGTTGGTTACCATATACTGTATTACTATATATTAAATGCTGGATTTTGACTTGAGTCAAAATATTTGTTTAGATGATCATGGCAAACGGACGATCAACGCCCATAGCTGCACAAATTGAGGAAATGATCACTGAACGAGTAGCCGCCGCTTTAGCGGAAATCAACCCCCAAACTCCACCAGTTAATCAGCAAAAGCGTAACGGATGCACCTACAAGGAATTCCAAAGCTGCAAGCCCCACAACTTTAGTGGCACTGAGGGGCCAGTGGGATTGACTAGGTGGTTTGAGAAATTAGAATCTGTGTTCCGAGTTAGCAACTGCTCAGAGACAAACAAAACCAAGTATGCCTCTTGTACGCTGTCGGACGGCGCACTAACCTGGTGGAACACCCTTGCTCAAGCTAAAGGTATTGACGAAGCTTATGCCACTCCGTGAAAAGAGTTTAAAGGGGCCATGATCGAGGAGTATTGCCCTAGAACAGAGATCCAGAAAATGGAGGCCGAGTTTTGGCAGTTGAAGGTTGGAATAAAATGATCTTGATGGTTACAACCGTAGGTATCTGGAATTAGCGCTGATGTGTCCCACGATGGTTACCCCGGAGTTTAAGCGAATGGAAAGGTACTTGTGGGGACTTCCTAAGTCCATTAAAGGAAATGTCACCTTTTCTAAGCCATCAAATGTCCCGGAGGCTATGCGCATGGCGCATACCCTAGTGAACCAAATTATCAGCGAAGAACCAGAGAAGACTAAATCCAAATCGGGTAGTAGTGATAAGCGTAAGTGGGACAACAACAAGGGGAGAGTCTATGATCAAACCCCCTCTAAGAGGCACAACGACGGAAGGAACCCCAACCCGAACACTAGCTCGAACCCAAACTACAAGGGTAGTCTACCGCAATTCAAGAGGTGCTACAAGCACCATACCAGGTATTATAACGTGGTCTGTGAAAAATGTAAAAGAACTGGGCACATTGGCAAGGACTGTAAGATCACCACCATGACTGGGAAGCCGAACCCCACTGGACCGAGAAAGTGTTATGAGTGTGGACAACCGGGCCACTTCAAAAATGAGTGTCCCAACAAGCGAAAGGACAGCGAACCACCGCGTGGACGAGCTTTCAACGTAAATGCAAGGGATGCCCGTGAGAACCCCGACTTGGTTACAGGTATATTCACTATCAATAACTTATTAGCTTCTGTCCTGTTTGATACTGGTGCTGATAGAAGTTATGTATGTAGAAACTTTTGCTCTAAGATAAATTGGTCGTTAGTTCCTTTAAATGAAAGTATGCTTGTTGAGGTAGCCAATGGAAAACTTGAGAAAGTTGACCAAATTGGCTGAGGAGCTATTATCATTATAGCTGGCGTGGATTTCGAATTTGACTTAATACCCATCAAATTGGAAAGTTTTGACGTGATTGTCGGTATGGATTGGTTGACCAAGGTAAGAGCCGACATTATATGTGGAGATAAGCTCTTCGTATACCACAAGGAGATGGTGAGCCACTGGTCATTTACGAAGAGAGATGTAGCTCGCAACTGAATCTCATTAGTTGCATGAAAGTGCAAAAGATCATGAAGAAAGGACGTCTTGCTGTTTTAGCACATGTGAAAACGTTAGAAACCGAGGTGAAGAGTGTGAATGATGTACGAATTGTGAACGAATTTTCTGATGTCTTTCCAGAAGAATTGCTTGGATTACCGCCATCAAGAGCAGTGGAGTTTCAAATCGATTTAGTGTCAGGAGCTGCACCTGTAGCTCGCGCACCTTATCGACTCGTACCTTTCGAAATGCGAGAGTTACAAAGCCAAATACAAGAACTACTAGACCGTGGATTTATCCAACCAAGTTCTTCGCCTTGGGGCACGCCTGTTTTATTTGTGAAGAAGAAGGACGGATCCTTCTGCATGTGTATCGACTACCGCGAACTCAACAAATTGACGATTAAGAATCGGTATCCACTCCCACAAATTGACGATCTTTTTGATCAGCTACAAGGATCGAGCATTTACTTTAAGATCGATTTTCGATTCGGTTATCACCAGTTGAGGGTGAAAGAGAGTGATGCGATGAAAACTGTGTTCAGAACCCGCTATGGTCATTATGAGTTTCTCGTGATGCCATTCGGTTTAACCAACGCACCTTTCGTGTTCATGGATCTCATGAATCATGTCTGCAAGCCATACCTGGATAAGTTCATTATCGTCTTCATATATGATATCCTCATCTACTCCAAAAGCGAAGAAGAACATGAGCAACATCTTTGATTAGTGCTTGAACTCTTGAGACGAGAGCAACTCTATGCAAAATTCTCCAAGTGTGAGTTTTGGTTGAAGGAAGTCCAATTTCTGGGTCATGTTGTGAGCGACCAGGGTATCAAAGTTGATCCCGTAAAGATTGAAGCTATCAGCAAGTGGGAAACTCCCACTACTCCGACTCACATCCGCCAATTTTTAGGTCTCGCAGGTTACTACCGAAGATTTTTTGAAGGTTTCTCTCTGATTGCACTCCCATTAACAGCACTGACTCACAAAGGGAAGAAATTTGTTTGGGCAGCCGAGCAAGAGTCAGCATTTCAAATCTTGAAACAAAAGTTAACCACCGCACCTATCTTATCACTTCCTGAAGGCAGAGATGATTTCGTCATTTACTGCGATGCCTCAAAAAATGGTTTTGGTCGCGTATTGATGCAAAGAACGAAGGTCATTGCTTATGCTTCCCGTCAACTGAAGATCTACGAGCGAAACTACACTACTCATGATCTTGAACTTGGAACCGTTATCTTTGCGCTCAAATTCTGGAGACACTATCTTTATGGAACTAGAAGTACTATTTTCACCGATCATAAAAGTCTCCAGCACATATTCGATCAAAAACACCTGAACATGAGACAGCGACGATGGATTGAGACGCTGAATGACTATAATTGTGAATTCGTTACCATTCTGGCAAGGCCAATGTTGTAGCCGACGCTTTGAGTTGAAAGGAGAGAATGGTACCTCTTCGTGTTCGGGTTCTAAACATCACCATCCATTCGAACCTCAACAGCCAGATCCGAGTAGCCCAAGAAGAGGCTCTCAATGAGAAGAACATACCTTATGAATACTTGAATATTCTCGTCTCTAAATTCGTGGTTAGGGAGTCTGGACTCCGATGTTATGCCAGAAGAATTTGGGTACCTCGTTATGGAGATCTACGAAGCCTTATACTAGATGAAGCCCACAAGTTGAGATATTCGACTCATCCAGGAGCGGGTAAAATGTACCATGATCTCAAGGAACAGTATTGGTGGCCCAATCTTAAGAAGGATGTTGCAACGTATGTTGGTAAGTGTTTGACTTGTTCGAAAGTTAAGGCCGAACATCAGATGCCTTCTGGGTTACTTCAGCAACCGAAAATCCCGCAATGGAAGTGGGAAAGGATAACAATGGATTTCATTACAAAGCTACCAAAGACAGTGGGCGGATACGATACCATCTGGGTTATTGTTGACCATCTTACTAAATCTGCACACTTCTTAGCCATGAAGGAAACTGATACGATGGAGAGACTCGCTCAATTATACATAAAAGAGGTTGTATCTCATCATGGTGTACCTTTATCGATTATCTCAGATCGCAATCCCCGTTTTGCTTCTAGATTTTGGCGTTCTTTGCAAGAAGCCTTAGGAACTCGTCTCGACATGAGCACTGCTTACCACCCGCAGACCGACAGTCAGAAACTTTGGAGGACATGTTGCGTGCATGTGTCATTGATTTCGAAAAGGCTTGGGAAAGGCATTTGCCGTTAGCCGAATTCTCTTACAACAACAGCTATCATTCGAGTATTAATGCCGCACCTTTTGAAGCGTTGTATGGCCGTAAGTGCCGTTCTCCTATTTGTTGGGCCGAGTTAGGCGAAACGCAAATCACCGAACCCGAGATAGTCCATGAAACAACTGAGAAGATTGTCCAAATTCAAGCGAGACTCAAGACGGCCCGTGATCGCCAAAAGAGTTATGCAGAACTTAAACGTAAAGACTTCGAATTCAATGTGGGTGATCGTGTTATGTTGAAAGTCGCACCTTGAAAAGGTGTAATTCATTTTGGAAAACGTGGGAAACTCAATCCGCGATACATTGGTCCTTTCGAAATTCTGGAGCGTGTTGGACCCGTTGCTTACCGTTTGGATCTTCCAACTCAATTGAGCTCAGTTCATCCTACCTTTCATGTATCGAATTTGAAGAAGTGCCTTGCTCCATCGGAATTTGTCATACCACTGGAGGAACTTACAATTGATGACAAACACCACTTCGTGGAAGAGCCTGTCGAAATTATGGACCGTGAGGTCAAAGTTTTGAAACACAACAGGATTCCGATCGTCCGAGTCCGATGGAATGCCAAACGAGGACCTGAGTTTACCTGGGAGTGAGAGGATCAAATGATGCAGAAGTATCCTCACCTTTTCCCGGCTCCTCTATCTCCCTCAGCTTAAAATTTTAGGACAAAATTTTCTTTAACAGGTGGGTAATGTAACGACCCTGGTTTTTCCAACTTTTATTAATAACATTTATTATTAATACTTGCGCTTTAATTAACTAATGCAAGTAGTTAATTACTTGGGCTTTTTATTTATTTGTTGATTACTTGGACTTGGGCTCATGTTAATGAACTTGGAAGCCCACCCTACTTATCTTAATGGACTAGTTGAGAGCCCAACACATTACTAGTAACTTATTAAGTTTAAACAAGACTAATTAGTGAGATGAGAAGACTTGTTACTAGCATACTTACACCTCTTTCCCATGCCATTTAACTTTAATACCATTTTGAGCTTTCACCATTCTCCCACATTTGAAAGTTAGCTTTTGAACTTTCCTCTTTGATGCTTAAACCGTCGACTTTGGGGATGGCATGGGGAGTTCCATTTTTCAATTTTTTGTTACATATTTACAAGTGTTACTACCTCATTTCTTCACACACACATACTTACACTTTCTCTCATCTTTTTCTCTCAAAACTTGGTAAGTAATAAACCTTGTTCTTCTTCTTTTTTCTTGTTCCAAAACAGTATACAATCATCATCATCTCAATTACTTCTTGTCGTTGTTTGTTGTTGTTAAAGATCAAGTTTTCTAACTTGTATCTTCATGTAATCTTGGTTACTTCCATCCTTTGTTTGATGAAGAACCAAGAACAAGGATCTAAACTTGTTAGTTTATGGTTCTACACTTAAATGTTTTAAAGATCTAAAAGTTCATAAGTTTCATTATCATACATGTGTTCATGTTTTGTAGACTTAAATCCTAAGATCCAAACTTTGATTTGAATCTTCTTAAGTATGAAATAAACATGAACATAATACTTGTAACTTTAGTTTAATTCTTTCTTTTGTAAGTACTTTAAAGTTGTGATGTTGTTAATTTGGTCAAGTATTACTAGTTAATATTGATCTCATTTTTCTTGAACTAAAGTTAACTTTGTAAGTTCAAGAACATGGAAGTATAACTTTCTAGTTATAACTTCATATACTTATGATAAATCTAAGTTCTATAGCTTATGGTCTTCTAATTTTGTTATAAACAAGAGCTTATAAGCTTACATACATTTTACAAGATTAAAATCTAAGTTTCATAACTTATGGTTTCATTAAAGTGTAGATCCAAGTTTTATAACTTGAGGTTTAACTTAAGAACACTAGATCTAGACTTTCTAGTCTAGGATCTTTAAGATCTAACTAAGATCTAAGTTCTACAACTTAACATCTTGTTTATTTAGTTTACTTTCAAGTTTATAGCTTTATATTATTATTAGAACTCATGTAGGTGTCGGATCTAAGATCTTGATGTAACTTTGGTTCATCAAACTACTTACAACACTTAAATGAGTTGTGCTACATATCTTAGACATACATAGTGTTATGATGGTCAAAACTTGGTGAAGATGATGCAAACCCATCAACGAGTTGTACACTTAAAGCTACAAGCATCAAGGATGAGAACCGTGATGAGCATCAAGCACCAAGAACCCACCGGAACACCTTACCTACTATTTTCTGGGTCTGATCATTAACCTGGGCTACTGGAAAAGTTAATTTCCAGATTGTTCGGTTCGATTAGATGACTTTTCGTTTAAGACTCGTCTTAATCCGTATTAGGACCCCGAAGTTGTATAGTGTTAATGTGAACATGCTTAAGTGAAGGTTCCTTAGAAGAGAGCTATATAAGGAACCTAAGTAGTCCTAATTAGATAGCCATTGCATTGTAACCGAGTTCTAGAAGCTGTGGAATGTAATTTTACCGATTCTTTCTAGTACCGAGTCTCCTTCTTACTTACCGAATCTCATTCTATCTTATCATTTCTCTCAATCTCAACATGATCTGACCTATCATTTGGTATCAGAGCTTCCAGGGAGTGATACTACATCACTATATCGATCCAGAGATTGTAGATTACAGAATCTGAGCACTCTTGGTAGATTGTATCAGATTCGGTATAATCGAATTTGATAATCTGACGTTCAGATTCTTGTGATAAGTTCAGCGAAGGTGTATTAGGTCTATTAGAAAGAGTTTTGATCATCATTACAGCTTTTTAACTTCAATTATGGAGAATCAAGTTGATTTTTAGAGTTCGTGGCTAAAACTCTCGGTATTACTTAATTCAAGCTTGATTCTAGATTATTGTGAAGATTTAAAGATTCAGTTGTGTCCGTGAGGTGTTAATTCACATTTCTGACGGTTCAATTTCTTCATTTCTTCAATTTTTGAAGATTTGATCAACACTCGGTATCGTAACCGTCATACCGAGTCTGCTTTATTACTGGAAATTCATCTTAAGTGTTGCAGATTATTGTGTGATTGTGATTCTATCACATTCGATTTGATAATACGCAGCTAATTGGTGTGGTTTGAGAAAGGATTCGTTTAAATTTCTAAGTCTTAGACTTAGACTCGGTATTGTCAACTGCTATAGTTGACATTCGGTCTCTCCTGGATCTTCGATATAATTGATATTCTGTTTGTTACTAACTTGTTTTTTTGTGCAGCAAGGTTACCGAATCTAATTCAAAGGAATTGGATTGTGTTTACACATATTTGGTTACAGAATCTAACTACCGAGTCAGTTACCGAACCAGAATCTCGGTTTCATTTAATTCTTTGGTTTTAAGTGTTCTGAGGCTTCAAGTTGTGTGGTTACCGAATCCATACCGAATCTGGGTGTGTTACTTGTGATTCTTATCAGTTTCTGATACAGAATCTGGTTTACCGAATAGTTACCGAATCTGCTACAGTACCGAACCACTTACCTAGTCTGCTACAGTACCGAATCTTTACCGAATCTGACATTTTTGTTAGATTTTATTGAACCCTTGTCCTAGATTGTGTTTAATACCGAATCTATACTGAATCTACCTTAATTTAAGATATCTACTCAAGATACTCTTATTATTGGATCAGATTCCTGACCTCCAATGTTGTTTGATGGCAAGTACACTCAGTGGCTTCATCGTATCACTCAGTACATAGACTATAAGGGTGAGAAGCTAAACACATATGGGCTTCTTTAAGAGATGGTCCAGTTGCAGAGTTTCATTTGGATACTGGTATGCCAATTCCAGTCTGTGAACTTTCTGGTGATAGATTTGAAAGAGCTCAGGGTGACATAGCGGCTAAGAATATTGTCATGCAAGCTATCCCATATGAGCTATTTGAAAATGTTGATAGCAACACTACTGCAAAAGATATATGGGATGAAATCAAATGACAACAAGAAGGTTATGACATGTCAGACGTTACTAAATTGAATAAGGCTCTGGGATTCTATGAAGATTTCAAGCAGGAACCAGAAGAGCAACTCAAGGATACCTACCGTCGTTTCAATGGTGTTCTCAATGAGTTGAAAAGGTGTAAAATTATAAAGGTTAATGCAGAAGTCAACATGAAATTCCTCAAAAAGCTCAATGCTTATTGGCTTCCTTATGGAACCATTGTTCGATCAACCAAAGAGATTGACAAGATGACCATTCATGAGCTTGTTGGAGTGCTTATGCATTATCAACCTGAAATGTCTAAACTTCAAGAGGGAAGGAAAGAGGTGTCTCCAAGTGATCCTCTTGCTTTAATTGCCAAAAGGAAGAGCAAATCATCCACTTCTTCTAAGAGTTTGTCCAAGAAAGTTCTTGTTGAAGAATCCTCTGATTCTGATGACTTGAATCTTTCTGATATTGATGATTCTCATCTTGACTTAGTCAAAATGGCCGCCATGTTCACTAAGGCCTTGAACAAACACAAGTTCAAAGGTAAATCAAGCAATCAACGCAAAAACTATTCGTCTTCCTCCTACTACAAGAAACCTGATCAACCCAAACAACAACAACAACGTGCTGATAATTCCAAGAAGGAAGATTCAATTTGTTTCAATCGTGGTAAGGCTGGGCATTACTCTCGTGAATGCAAGATGCCTAAGAAAAAGGATGCTGCTTACTACAAGAAGAACATGTTGATGGAAAAGATTGTGGAAACTGGAGGAGAGCTGAAACCGGTTGATGATACTTGGTTTAACTGGACTGATGAATCAGATTCAGAGGTGGATCATGCAAATGTTTGCAAAGTGACTAAGCTCATAAAGGCTAAAGAAGCATCAGAGAATTCTGACTCAACATCTGACGATGATGAGGTACAATCAACTGTAATCTCACCTGATTTTATAAAAATTCAAAATGACTTGATGAAGAATCTGGTCTCAATGTCAAAAGAAGTTAAAGGCTTAAAATCTAAAAACAAGGTTTTAAAAGATAAAATCAAACTAAATGAGACCAGACCTTCTTCATCTAAATTGCAATCAGATGTGCAAAGATTGACACTCCAACTCAGCTCTACGGAAACTGAGTTGGAAGATCATAAAAAGAGTATCCATCCGATTAAAGTTGAACGAACTGATTATCGTCTAAAATCGGAACGACTTGCAGAAAAAGTTCAATTCTTAGAAAAAGATCTTTCTGATTTAAAAAACCAACATGAACCCACACTTTCAAAGCTAAACAAGAAAATTATTCATTTGGAAAATGCCATAATTGAGAAAGACACTGAAATTTCGTCATTGTCAAAAGAGTATGTTCTAATGAAAGCTCAACTTGCTCGATATGAGGAAAAACTCTATCGCAAAGAGCAATCTAAAGCTATCATTGATATGGAACTTTCAAAACAAACAATTTTCATGAACAGACCAAAAACGATTCATGGTGAAAAGTGGGGGTTGGGTTATGAAGATCCTAAGATCTTAGATGAAGCTTCCAAAAAGATTCCAGGACTATATCATTCTGATTATTTTCAAGCTGGTTTACCATATCATTTTGTGCATGCTTCTGATGCTGATTTTGATGATATTATTGCTAATCGCAAATCTAAAAAATACCATCAAATTAGCTTAATGTATGAGAAAATTAATGCTAAAATGGGTAAATCACATCCTGATTTCTTGAAGGAACTCATTGAAACTGAAAAGAATGTGAAATGTGCTGATTATGTGCCTAAACGTAGATTGGTTTATATTCCTACACTCATGCTAGAGAAATACATTTTAATGCTTGAGAATGAACTGTTTAACAAACCTAGTTCTAGCATTATCACCATAGATGAAGTGTTTGATGAACCAACTTTTGATGTGAAACCAATTTTACTGGCCTTAATTGCATGTCCAGATGATGTTTTCCGTGAAGACCTAGCACATGAACTAACTGTCTTCTTTGAGACAGATTCTCTAGATCAAAATCCTTTAGATGCAAAAGTAGAACCTCACGATGAACCGAACATGGAACCTTTGATAGATTTTGAAAGTCAACTTGATCCTTTGCATGATTATTATTTACATTTACCTACTGTACGTAATTTGAATCATATAGTAGCTCAACTTGAACAGGAGAATATTGACTTACAACTTAAGTGCCAATCATTAGAACACATGCTTGCTTTATGTGATAAGTTGCCTTCACTGCCTAAGAAAGAATGTACTTATGCTTTTAAAGAGGGTGAAGTGATAGTTTCTGCTGAAGAATTATGTCTTGAGATTAAAAGCTTAAAACAAAAGATAATTCAACTGAAACAGGCTAACACACTTAAGCAATCGTCTAATGTTGCAACCAATGTGCTTGAATGTATTGGTGGGATTGCTAAGAAGGGGAATGGTACAACAACATCTAAGGATGCAAAACCCATTACTATTCTTAAAAATCCTCTACGTTCTCAATTTGGCAATCGTGTTTCAAAAGTGGTTCCAACAACTCAATATGTTGTCAAAAAGGTTCATTCTCTCGATGGTTCTGTGTTAACTGAAAAGATTCCTATGATTCCAATGTCAAAAACTTCAAAAGTGAGTCTTTTAAAGAGATCGGTTAAGTCCACACAACACACAAGTCCTAAACCTGATTTAAGTGAGTATGATGCAAAAGAACGTAAAATCAAATTGGAAATTTTGCAAAATCAATCATCTCATGAGTCAACTGAAAAGTTTGGACGTCTAACTAACAAAGGTGTTTTCCGTGTCACAGGTTATAATTCAAACTTGAATTACAAGTCTGTATGGGTTCCTAAGTCAACGCCTAAGAAAGTAGCAAACAAACCAACGATATCTGCTAGTCGATCTAGGAAGTCATCACATGTATTTCGATTTTCTTCTGTGAACAAAACATCTACATGGAATAAGTTGTGTGTTAAGACTTCTGATATTGATGTAAAACCTGATATTACGTATGATGCTTCATGTAATGTGGTTTTAAATGATGCTTTATAGTCTAAACTACATGTTGCATTACGTGATTATTTCATCGTTGATCCAAAGTTTATTGTTAATCCAAAGTTTATTGCCGGTACTAACCGAAAAGGACCCAAGAAACTTTGGGTACCTAAACTCTAGGAAATTAACATTTACAGGGTTTCGATGTCTGTGTTTAGTATATCGATTCCGGTTGTTCTCGACACATGACGGGCGATAAATCCTTGCTTGTCAACTTCATTGACAAATTTCTAGGGACGGTTACATTTGGAAATGATGAGATTGCAGCGATCACGGGTTACAGAGATTATGTGCAAAATGGCATAACAATCAAACGGGTTTCATATGTTGAGGGTTTGGGGTGCAGTTTATTTAGTGTGAGCCAATTCTGCGATGGAGATCTCAAAGTTCTGTTTGAACGACGACAATGCTCGGTGCAATCCACCGAAGGAAATGATCTTCTTGTTGGTAAACGTTGTGCTTCACTATATACTATTGATCTCAATGATGCACCATCACATGCAACCATGTGTTTGGCTACTCGTTCTACAAAAGAAAATTCCTGGTTATGGCATCATCGGATGTCACACTTGCATTACAAGGGTATCAATCGACTAGTCTTTAAAGACTTAGTTGATGGTATTCCAACCTTTCAATATGATAAGCATCATGTGTGTCCATCATGTGCAATGGGTAAGCTGAAATGGACTAATCATCCGCTTAAGCAAAACCCCAGTACTTCATCGACTTTGCAATTATTGCATATGGACTTATGTGGACCCATGCGTATTTCTAGCCTCGGTGGCCGGAAACATGTGCTTGTCATTGTAGATGACTATATCCGATTCACATGGATTTTTCTTATGAGAACTAAGTCAGAAACCCCCGCCATTATCATTGAGTTCATTAAAAAGACTCAACGCTCTTTTAACAAACATGTTAAGAGCATTCGAACTGATAATGAGACGGAATTTAAGAATGACCTGCTTGATAGTTATTTGAAAGACCAAGGCATTGAACATCAGTTCTCTGCTGCTCGAACCCCCAACAGAATGGAGTAGTCGAACGATGTAATCGTACGTTGTGCGAAGCAGCTCGAACGATGCTTGCTTACTCCAAACTACCTCCAAAAATGTGGGGGGAGGCCATTACAACTGCATGCTATACCCAGAATCGTTGTATTGTTATAAATGCTTTGATAAAACTCCGTATGAGTTGCTATATGGTAGACGCCCGAATGTCAAATATTTCTGTATTTTTGGTTGTATATGCTATGTGCTTAACGATTTTGACAGCCTTGGAAAGTTTGATCCTCATGGCGATCAGGCCATATTTCTTGGTTATTCTTCGAACAAAGTTGCTTATCGTGTCTATCACAAACGGACAAAGACGATTAAAGAAAGCATAAATGTCAAGTTCGATGAATTTTCGGGAATGGCTTATGAACAAATCAGTTCAAAACCCGATCCTAACCTGACGACCACTTCTTCCGCGCAAAACTCAATTTTCTCGAAGAAGGGTGTTCCTACGGTAACAACAGAGGAACTAGATCTTTTGTTTGACAATCTTTATGCTCCTCAACGTGATTCAAATGTTAATGCCGTATCTGCAACACCAACTCAATCTTCTACAGTGGAGACTCAACCAAGTCTCTTTGATGAAGAATCAACACAACCTGATTCACCTGTTGTTTCTTCATCCTCCCTCCCTCCTCCTACTGATAATCTTGAATCAATTCAGGATTCATCAAATGATACAACTCCAGTTGTTTCTCCAGATACTCAAATGCATCCATTAGAAAGTGTTACATCAGAACAAGCGGATCAAGACTCAACGTCAACAACGGTTGATGTTTCAATGGATACCACTGATATACATCCACTTCCACATAACAATCGATGGACTAAAAGTCATCCAATAGATCTTATCATTGGTGATGCTTCTGCTCCTGTCTCAACTCGACGGGCTACTCGGAATATGTGTTTATATACTACCTTTCTTAGTAAGATTGAACCAACTACGGTTGTTCAAGCTTTACTAGATCCAAACTGGGTGGTAGCAATACAAGAAGAGATCAATCAATTTGAAAGATTAAAAGTTTGGCGCTTAGTTCCAAGACCAAAGGGTCAACGACCAATAGGGGTGAAGTGGATTTTCAAAAACAAAAAGGATTCTAATGGAATTGTGGTTCGAAATAAGGCACGTCTTGTGGCCAAGGGATACCGACAACAAGAGGGCATTGATTATGATGAAACGTTTGCTCCGGTTGCAAGGATTGAGGCTATTCGTCTTTTTTTTTGCATTTGCTTCTCACATGAAGTTCACGGTGTTTCAAATGGATGTCAAAACTGCTTTTCTAAATGGTCATCTTCAAGAGGAAGTTTATGTCGATCAACCAGAAGGCTTTATCGATCCCATTCATCCAAACCACGTATATTTCTTGGAGAAAGCTTTATATGGTCTAAAGCAAGCACGGCGTGCATGGTACGAGACCTTGACGAAGTATTTACTGGACAACGGCTTTTCTCGTGGAACAATTGATACAACGCTCTTCATCCATAAAAACCACGGTCACATTCTCTTGGTTCAAATTTACGTTGATGACATTATTTTTGGTTCCACGTTCCCTGCCTTATGCAAAGAATTTGGTGACCTTATGGCCAGTAAATTCGAAATAAGCATGCTTGACCAGCTCAATTTCTTCTTGGGGTTACAAGTTAAACAATTACCAAACGGAATTTTTCTCAGTCAAACAAAGTATATCAATGATATGCTAAAACGTTTTAAAATGACTGAATTAAAACCAATGACAACCCCAATGAGGAAATTGCTGGATGCTGATACAAATGGGGAACCCTTTGATGTTACGCTTTATAGAAGCATGGTTGGATCATTAATGTACTTAACTGCGAGCAGACCTGACATTACACTTGCTGTAACGGTCTGTGCTCGCTTTCAATCAAACCCTAAGAAATCACACTCCAAAGCAGTGGTTAGAATTTTTCAATACCTAAAAGGTACACCTAACCTTAGAATCTGGTGTCCTCATGGATCCGATTTCAATCTCACTGCTTATACAGATGCTGATCATGGCGGTTGCCATGTTGATAGAAAAAGCACATCTGGATCAATTCAGATGTTGGGAAATAGATTAGTCGGTTGGTCTTCCAAAAAGCAGAACTGTGTGTCTTTATCAACAGTTGAGTCTGAGTATATTGCTGCAGCTCACTATTGTTCACAAGTTCTGTGGATGCAAATTCAACTTTTGGACTATGGCTTTAAGATTTCTAAGACTCCAATTTACTGTGATTCACAAAGTACTATTGCAATTACAAGCAACCCGGTCCAGCACTCTAAGACTAAACACATAGATATCCGTTATCATTTCATTAAGGACCATGTAGAAAAAGGATATGTAGAGTTATACTTTGTGCCTACCAAAGTGCAATTAGCTGACATGTTCACTAAGCCCTTAGATGAACTTAGGCTAAAGTTCTTGATTAAAGAGATTGGCATGGTAGAATATAGTGCTTAACATTCATTAGTTCTTTTGGGACTTATACTCGGGATCTTGTGTTAAGGGGGAGTGTCTAATTTCTAGGGGGAGCAAATGATTCATTTTGCTTTAGATTCCTTATTTCAAGGGGGAGCTTTTGTTTCAATGGTTACAAAAAAGGGGATGTAACTAATTAATATCATATTTTAAGGTGGAGTAAACTCATTTTCTTGGGATTAATTCAAAATGCTAATTTACTTACAAAGCATATCACATTTTGAGGGGGAGAAAATGGGAGAAAATGAGAAAATGAAAAGAAAATTTGTTTTTCAAAAGTGAATTCATAAAATTTTATTTTAAATTCTGAAAGAATTCATTATGGCTTGTATACATCTCAGTATGCAACCTGTTTTAACAATTGGTATCACTAAAAATTTGTACTTTGTATATAATTCAAAGTTCTTTTAAGTACAAATCTTGTTTTGAGAAAATACATAAAAATTGAAAAAGATAAAATCCAAAAATATTTGTATTTTACTGAATAAATGCTATTTTTAGCATTATACCGAGTCGGACAACAAACAGTACAGATTCGGTAAGTTCAAATTTTTCAAAAATTGTCTCAGAAATATTTTTCATAAAAGGATTGAAATGCATATTGAGAGAAAAAGTCAATTTGTCAAGATTTGAAGTTAAATTGATAAAGTTTTCAAAAGTGGACTGTATTCGGTATATAAGGCCCATTCTGTAAAGCTCATTCGGTATTTTATCTTCGGTATCTATAAAAGGAGGGTCAAAGTCAAACTTACTCTCTTACTGTTATTAATTACCTACCGAGTCTGAATTGATTATACCTAATCTGCCTAATCTACCGAGTCCGTCCTTCTGTATCTTCAAATCTTTGGTAAATGTTCATTTTAATCAATGTTTAAGATACATAATTGTAGATCTGAGATAATTAAGTGATTATCAACCAGAAAAGATCAAAAATAACTGGATTTTGACTGTTAATTTTGAAATTTTGTTGATTATACCAAGTCTGAGTCGTATTCTATTAATCTCTGATTAAAATCAATTGATTTGGAAAATCAACATGAAATTAAGTCTAGTCTGTGTTAAATTAGTTGATCTATCATTTGACTGAGTCTAATTACATGTTTAATTGATTGTTTGATAGATTCTGTATCTACCGAATGTGTTCTATCTACAGTACCGAGTCTGTTCATACAATTAACATGTTATTCTGATTTTCTTTAAGTGGTTAATTGATTAAGGTTGTGATCTTACATGATATGTGATAGAATATGCATGTTTGAGTGACTTTCTGTTAATATTTGAAGATACCGAATCTGTTCTTATCTTGATACCGAGTCTGACATTTGGTACCTTGAACTTTTCTGATTTTTATCTTCAAACACTTAACATGTTTATTCTAGATCTTTTGAATATGAAAACTCAAGCTTATTTGGTTACCGAATCTCAAGTTTTCATGACTACCGAATCTGCTTGAATTGTGCTTTAAAAATGACTAAGTGTTGTTCTGATTCTTTGTGTCATATAATTGACTTTGCATGATGAATTTGTATTATGATGAATATCATATGAATGTCATGGTTGTCAATTACTTGTTTATATTTGGAATAAATGTTTTTTATATCTTAGAAAAATCATAAAAATTGTAAAATTTGAAAAATATAAAAAGGTTTTCAAAGGAAATAAGAATAGAGATATGTGCTTTATGATAACATGTTGTGGTCTTCTATTTCTTATTTATACAGCTAAATGGCGAACAATCACTTTATCAACTCTGAAACCAACATTCTTTGCAATTACTGGACTGCAATTCTAGAGAGGCATACTTTATGGCCTGCTCTGAGCTCAACAGTTAGTGTGCTAGAAACAGACTTGGATTTTCTGAACAGATCAATCAGATTTATGGAGGCTACACAACCAAATGCTACTAATCCACAGGGAGAACCAGCCAGATTTGAATTTAGGCTGAGGGGAGTTCAAGGATACAGAAGTATCACTAAAGCAGACTTCAGGAGGATATTCAGACTTCCTCTTGTACAGAATGCTCCTGCCTTTCCTGCTACACAGCAGATGATGTCTTCAATTTTTGATCTTGGATATGTTGGAGCAACTAATGTTCCACCAGCTAAGTTTCAAAAGAAATATCTGCACTCCAGGTGGTATGTGATCTTCTCGATCATCAACAGATGCTTGTTGATGACAATGAGTGGATCTGATAGCTTAACTGTGCCAATGCTCAGACTGTTCTACTCATTCACAAGAGTAGAGAATCCTGATTATGCAGAACTAATATGGGATTTGGTTCAGGCTCAGGTTGAAAAGCCAAGGGGGTCTTATATCCCTTGCGAAAGGTTTTTCTGTATCTTTATCCATGATGCTATAACTGCTTGCATAAATGCAAATATTGTTGTACCAGGTACGCATGGATTACAGATAAAACGCTTTGGGGAGTTAAAGATGAATACTCCGGTGATTTCTAACAATCAATTCACTGCGCCAATTCCAAATTGGCTAGTGAGGCTAGCTGAACCCCAAGACGCTCGTATGCGTTCTTATTTTGAGGCTGTAGGAATACCTCTCCCGAACCCGGTGCAACAAGAACAAGTTGAACCAGCCGCGGTTCCAGCCCCAGAGGTTGTAGAGGAACCTGTAGTTCAACCACCCGGGCCAGCTAATCCTCCACTTAGGGTAAACCTCAAACGATCTAGGGTAACACACAGTGCTCAACTCATGAGGATCATGGAACCTAGTCCACTTAGGATTGAACCTACCCTGTCAACTACACCCGAGGAAACCAGTGACACCGATTCATCAGCAACTGAATCATCTCCAGAACATTCTCCTAAGAGAACACGATATATGCCTGATGAGATGATTCAGACTCCGCCAACCTTACGAGTAACTAGATCTAGGACTTCGACTCCTATCATTCGCCAAACAGTTACTCCAACCATTGGTGATACGGATCAAGACTTAGAGCTCAATAGGTCACCTTCACCCATTTCTGTATCACATCCAAAAATAACAGTAAGCCCTACACTAAATGAAGCGCAAGCTTCGGTAGGCAAGAGAGCTGAAAGCAAGGATGGTAAAAAGACCACTAAGCCCATCCAATCTAAACAGGACTTAACAATAAATCTCACTAAGCAAGGTGCTTCAGCATCTAACGAAGTAAAGTCTTCCTCTGCAGTAAAGTCTGCGTTGACTCAATCGATTGAGGAACCTCAATCATTGAAGTCCAGAACGGCCGAAGGGGAGCCGAAAAATCTTGAAAAGGTACCCTGTGTATCGGCTGGAAATCCTCTTGTGCCTCAACGTACAACAGGGTCTGGAGGTCCGGCTTATCTTGATGAGGGAGATCTGCCGCGTCCCATGGGAACGAATCAACATGACAATCCTTCGGGATATTTATCAGACTCCCAGCAGACTGTTCCTTTGGTTCAAGAAATTTATCCTCTGGTTTAAACCACTTCTCATCCGGACTCTGAAACTCAGAGTCTGGGGGAAAAGTCCTTAACTGAAAGAGATGTGCGACCTCATGGTATATCAATGATTTCAGGAGTCGGGGATTTAATCTCCGCGAGAGCTAAACCGACGCGTAGTTTTGTTAATCTGTCAGAGTCCCATGAGACTAAAGTCATGGAGGCGGGTGATTCAATCAAATCTTCGCCGGTGGCAACTCCGGTTGTTGCCCAACCTCCATCAGAAGGGGATATCACGAATCTGACTAGTAGTAAGTACAGCCCTACATATAAGAATAATACCATACAATCATCCTTACCTGCCCTCACGGAAACTCACACACTTCCACCGACATCGCCTTCAACAGATGCTGCTACTGCTGCTGTTCCTTTAGTTACTTTACCACCATCACCACTGTATTCACCAAATTATTATGATGCTTTGGAGCAAGAATATTTCAGTCGTATGTTTTCTAGAATTAGTATTGATGTTCTTCGACGTACTTCGCTTCAAGCAATGTTTCGCGCTCGATTACGACATCCACTTACTTCTTGCTCTTCTCTGAACCCTCACCGTGATGATGAACATGACGATTCTGATCCTCAGAATAGCCATGAGGGGGAGACATGAGTAGATGGTGAGTTCTCAACGGTGAATATTTCATATAGGGGTGGTGTTGTGAGGTCTACAGCAGCTTCTCCAGCTCAACAGGTTCATACTCATGATGATATTGATAACAGGGAACATGAGCAAGTCATAATTCCAATTATTCATTCTGAGGCTGATAGTGGACCGGTTGATGAGGATTTGAACTTAAGTGATTATTATCTTGAAGAAACAGATGATGATGGGTTTGTCATTCTAAGCAAGTTATCTACAGTATCATCTATTCCAGAAGATGTAGAAATTGTGACTAAGGAGAATCCCAATCCAGCAACGGAAAGTGATGTCAAAATGGATTCTTCTGATGGAGATGAGGAGAATCTCTATGTTAATCCAAATGACAATGACATCTTTGATCATATTGAAGATGATAATGTTCCTACAGACGATACGACAAATCCTACTGATCATTCATCAAGTTCAAATCCAACAGATACAAATGAGAGTTCAACTTCTGGTACTTCTACTTCAAGTGAAACAGTGAATTCAAGTTTCAAATACAACCACAGTATATTCTTCAAGAATCGAGATCAAAGACTGGTATTGGGAGTTGAACATGATTTCATAACACTATGAAACACATTCATCGAGGAAAATTCTTATAAGATCTTCCGCATCAACGAAACGCCAAGAAGTAAAAGGTTTACCTATATAAGTTCACGATTGCTTCCTGCTAATGAAAGAAACTGGTATGAGTTCATGTGGAGGAAACATATCAACAAAGATGAAGATGATTTGTGGCTTCAAAGGAAGTTTCGTATAACAGAGGTGTTAAAGATTACTCGAGTCGGAGTAGAAATAAGTGAGAAAAGAGACGTCATCAGTCAGTTCCATGTTATTATAAAAGATGAGAAGGAATACAAGTTCACAGAAGCTGATTTTCAGATTCTTGATATGCTTGATATCATTCACATCTACAACTACCTCAGCATCATCACCAATAGACCTTTTGCTAAATTTCAAGCATTGGAAGCAGTGAAAAGATATATGATAGAGGCAATTGAACTGATGAGACGTGAAGATTTTCAAATTGGTCTCGAAGCTAATAGGAAAAAGATTCGAATAACTTGTCCGAATCAATTTACAGAGGGACTAAAGGACATGAGAATGTTTCAAATGCAATTCGAACCCGAAGGGTTTGTATTTGTGAATTCTCAAAAGGAAAAGGTGTTCATCCGTACTGAAGAGTTAAATAAATATTCAGATGGTACACTCAAGGCTGCACTGAAGTATCTCAAAATACATCAAAGAAAGTTTGATGACAATGACATGAAAATGGGTCTTGGAGAGTTCATAAAGCACATCAGAGATTGTCTGAAGCTCCGGGTCCGTACAAGACAATTTGAGATTCTTCGTGGTCAAAGAAAAAGAAGGTATTTCAAAGAAATGGATGAATATCCATTACATGAGGGAGATCCAAGAAAAGCGTGGGGCGTCTGGAAACCGTCTAAACAAATTTCAGAAAATCAAGTTGAAGTTTCAAAACCAGATGGCACACGATGGAAACTAACGTTTGGACCTCTCAAGATTACACAATAGGATTATATTGTAAATTTCACATTTAACACTAAGGGGGAGATTGTTAGGACCCCGAAGTTGTATAGTGTTAATGTAAAACATGCTTAAGTGAAGGTTCCTTAGAAGAGGGCTATATAAGGAACCTAAGTAGTCCTAATTAGATAGCCATTGCATTGTAACCGAGTTCTAGAAGCTGTGGAATGTAATTTTACCGATTCTCTCTAGTACCGAGTCTCCTTCTTACTTACCGAATATTATTCTATCTTATCATTTCTCTCAATCTCAACATGATCTGACCTATCAATCTGATTTACGGTTTAGGATTTATGGCCATCCGAAAGTCACTATGTCCTTTTAACGTTGTGATGAAAATTCTGACCTACTCGCACTTAAACCGTCGCCATGGTCAAACGAAGACGAGTTTGGTTCTGGAATTTTTACAGCAACTAAGGGACTCATATACAGAGCCATGGCCACTGGTCTCACTTCATTTCAGTTTGTATAGAGGCCGTGGCGACTGAACGAAGTCAGCTTTTGTTTCAAACCTTATTCTTGAATGAAACTTACTTTATACTTTTTGTTTGATGATGAATGATGATGATACTTAAGACCTAATTTACATACTTTTAAACCTTTGGGACGATTTACTGACTTAGTAACTTTTGACTTAGGTTGAGGACCTTTTCGGACAAACTACTTGCTTACTTTCCCGAATCAACTTTACTACTTTTCACTGTGAGTTATAGCATCCCTTTTTATTCTAACTATTTTGGGACTGAGAATGCATGAGTGTTTTACGTTTTACATACTAGGCACGAGTACTTAAACTTTATATATGTGTGTGTTATACAACGGCATAAACTTTCCCCTTAGCTCGGTAACGTTTAGTCATTGGTTTTTGAACCAGCGAACGCGAATCTTAGATATGGATCCATAGGGTTTGACATCCCCACCCGGGCTAGTCGCGCTAGCATTTAACGGGTGTTTAATACTTTGTAAACATACGCACTCACCAAGTGTACTTTTAGGGGGTTATAAACGTTAAGTTAGTTACCAAGTGCCCACGGTTGAACATATACTTTTCATAATGTTTTGAAATACGAAATCTCGTGGCCTACCTTACATTACTGTTATACTTAAACTATAGCTCACCAACATTCGTGTTGACATTTTTAAGCATGTTTTTATTAGGTTCTTAAGGTTTGCTTGCTTCCGCTGTACTAGTCATGCTTTGTAGACACCAGCTGCGCTTATTAGAGATGTCACGGCATGAAACGTTTAATTTGCATTCAAAACTATGTTAATTTTAAAACAACGGATTTGTAACGACCTACGGGTCACGTACTATTATTTTTGATTGCTATTCGTAGAAGCATACTTTCGGATGTTAAACATTTGACGTTGGTTAAAACGTCACATTTTATCATGAATGCAAACTTATTTTGAAACAGCATATAGTGTTTGACCTTGTAATGATCCTGTTGTTGATGGTCCGTACATGTTGATTTAGTACGAGGTGTCACAGATAATTCTGAACTTCCCGTAATCATCTCCTCTGAATTATCTAAACATAAAAAGGAGCAAATTTTAGAAGTTTTGAAGAAACATAAAAAGGCTTTCGCCTGGAAAACCTCCGATATTCCGGGAATTGACCTCACCTTATGTACTCATAAAATTCTGTTATAAGAAAACACAAAACATGTAATTCAAAGACAAAGACGTTTAAATCCTAATATGGCTGAAGTAGTAAAAAAGAAAGTTTTAAAACTATTAGACGCAAGAATGATTTATCCTATATCTGATAGCCAATGGGTTAGCCCAGTACAGTGTGTCCCTAAAAAGGGAGGAACCACTGTTGTCCTAAACGAAAATAATGAATTAATTCCAACTCGAACTGTTACCAGTTGGCGAGTTTGCATAGATTACCGTAAACTAAAAGAAGCAACTCGAAAAGATCATTTTTCACTTCGATTTATTGATCAAATGATTGAAAGATTAGCTGGAAAAGAATATTATTGTTTCTTGGATGGTTTCTCTGGATATTTCCAAATTCCAACAGACCCCAAGGATCAAGAGAAAACCACTTTCACTTGTCCTTTTGGTACTTTCGCTTATCGAAGAATGTCATTCGGGTTATGCAATGCCCCTGGCACTTTCCAAAGATGTATGACATCCATCTTTCACGACATGGTGGAGGATTTTATGGAAGTCCATATGGATGATTTTTCCATCTTTGGAACATCCTTTGATTCCTGTCTTTCCAATCTTGATAAAATGCTTGCTCGATGTGAAAAAACAAGTCTTGTTCTTAATTGGGAAAAATGTCATTTTATGGTAAAAGAAGGCATTGTCTTTGGGCATAAAATTTCTAATAAAGGAATTAAGGTTGATAAAGCCAAAATCAATGTTATTGCCAACCTTCCCGAACCCACTAGTGTTAAATCAATAAGAAGTTTCCTAGGACATGCTGGAATTTATAGACGATTCATTCAAGATTTCTCCAAAATCGCTCGACCATTAACTAAACTCTTAGAAAAAGACGCACCTTTTGAATTTAACGAAGACTATAAAAAAGCTTTTGCTATTTTAAAAGAAAAACTCACCAATGTACCTATTATTTTTCCCCCGGTTGGTCTAAACCCTTTGAACTCATGTGTGACGCTAGTGATTATGCTATAGGAGATGTCTTAGGGCAACGAAAAAAATTCATCCAATTTACTGTGGTAGTAAATGGGCTGAAGCAAAAGCTCTTCCTACTAATGACTCACGAGTAGTAGTTGATTTTCTAAAGAAACTATTCTGTTGATTTAGTTTTCCTAAAGCTTTAATTAGTGATCATGGAACCATTTCACTAATCAACTATTCGAGAAAGTTCTTAAAAGATATGGTGTTAACCACCATTTTTCTACAGCTTACCACCCTCAAACAAGTGGTCAAGGTGAAAAATACTAATCGGGGATTAACAAGTAGACGATGCATTATGGGCTTTCCGAACTACATATAAAATACCTATATGGACTACTCCTTTTAGGTTAGTTTATGGAAAAGCTTGTCATCTTCCTGTTGAAATTGAACACCGAGCATATTGGGCTTTAAAGCAATGTAACCTGGACTTTAAAGAACCAGGAAAACACAGACTCCTCCAATTAAACCAACTTGATGAACTTAGACTTTATGCTTATGAAAATTCAATTACTGATAAAGAAAAAACGAAAAGATGGCACGATTCTCGAATTAAAAATATTAAGAGTTTTCAACCAGGGGATAAAGTTCTAATTTTTCAATCAAAGTACAAATTCTCTCCTGGAAAAATTAAGATCTAGATGGATGGGCCCTTTTATAGTAAAAAAAACTTTTCCCACCGGATATGTTGAATTATATAATAAGAAAGGAGAAACCTTTACAATAAATGGCCATCGCTTGAAAATTTATTTTGAGAAAGACGCGTTACCAGGAGGGGAAATAATTTCTTTCACTACCATTAAAACTTAAAATACATGACCAAAAATGTTGTAGAGTTTGTAAATTATTTGTATAATCTGTTTAAAATTTGAAAATTTAAAAATTTAAAGGAAGCCGCCGGCACTGGCTACTGAAGCCGCCGACCTAGTAAAAGCAGAAAAAACTGCTCGCTTAGTAAACATTAACACAAAAAAATTGGATTAATTTAATAGTGAGGATTATAGCTAGTAACTATAATTAGGGTTTGGTTAATCATACTAAATCTATTATCAGGTCTTAAAGCAAACAAGAAATCTAGACATCTATTCTAGGATTAACATGATCAACTAGTCTTGGAATAGATATTCTTAAGTCAATCATAAATCTGAGTTCAGTCTTAATTAAAAAGGGAAATTGTGAGTAAGGTGTGAAAGGTTCAAGCATGTGTTCTATTTATTATTGTTATCTCCTTAATTTATTTATTCATAAGTTATCTGTTCATTTGTTTAATTGTCAATTTAAACAACCCAATTTCAAGATCAAAGTTTTATATTCTAAATCCACTCGTTCTCTTGGGACGAACCTTAACTTACCAAATACTAAATTACATCTGATCGGGTTATGTTGCTCGTTAGTGTGTTAAAAGTAAATCGTAAATTAAGATATTATAAGTTTAAAAGTTAGATTAAAAGACATGCATTACTGCACACACTTTTGACACATCACAACTCGTTCTCCATCTCGCGGCTTGTATGACTCTCGCGGCTCATTCTCCATCTTGCTCCTTGTATGACTCTCGCGGCTCGTTCTCCATCTCGCGGCTCGTTATCCATCTCGCGGCTTGTATGACTCTCGCGGCTCGTTCTCCATCTCGCTGCTTGTATGACTCCCGCGGCTTGTATGACTCTCGCGGCTCGTTCTCCATCTCGTGACTCGTTCTCCATCTCGCGGCTTGTATGACTCTCACGGCTCGTTCTTCTTCTCGCGGTTGGTTCTCCATCTCGCGGCTCGTTCTCCATCTCGCGGCTTGTTCTCCATCTCGCGGCTTGTATGACAATCATGGCTCTTTCTCCATCTCGCGGCTTGTTCTCCATCTCGCGGCTCGTTCTCCATCTCGCGGCTTGTATGACTCTCGCGACTCGTTCTCCATCTCGCGGCTTCTACCGCATCTCGCGGCTTGTATGACTCTCGCGGATCGTTCTCCATCTCGCGGATTGTATGACTCTCGCGGCTCGTTCTCCATGTCGCGGATCGTTCTCCAACTCGCGTCTCGTTCTCCATCTCGCGGCTTGTGTGACTCTCGAGGTTCGTTCTCCATCTCGCGGCTTGTATGACTCTCGCGGCTCGTTCTCCATCTTGCGGCTCGTTCACCATCTCGCTGATCGTTCTCCATCTCGCGGCTTGTATGACTCTCGCCGCTCGTTCTCCATCTCGCGACTCGTTCTCCATCTCGCGGCTTGTATGACTCTCGCGGCTCGTTCTCCGTCTCGGGGCTCGTTCTCTATCTCACGGCTTGTATGACTCTCGCGGCTCGTTCTCCATCTCGCGGCAAATGAACTATTTATATGGGTACAATTGTAAACTTAAATAGAAATGAACTTTTGCTGGGATTCGCATTTTGCAACAGTAACTCAACCCTTGCTTTTTAAAAACCACGTTTTGAGCTGTGGAAAACGCAAAGAAAAACATTTTTCACTTTGTATTTACCAAACACCAAAAATAAATTTTTTACGATTTCAAAACGTAATAATTAAATAATAGAGCTACAATCGCAAAGCCAAACACCCACGTAGTTACGTTGTTTTTCGTGAAAATAGAGTGAAATGATGTGTATTCTGAGACTCAATTGATGTTTCACATCTATACCTCTATCAAAAGCAATGCCAAGTGTAAAGTTATTACTAACTTATCTAGGTTCCGATATGGTTTTGTCCAATTAAGTAGTATGGATGATGTTTTCTGATATTCCACTTTTTTTTTTTTGTCATTCATCATTTTATTTTATGTTGCTATTTGTTATCTATCTATGTATTCATATAAATCTTTAAAATAATAATTACATCATTTCACTAATTACTTTTTAATTTTCATAGTGATGATGTCATTATTATTTTATATATTAATTCTACTAGATTAAAAATTAAAAAAATACATAATAAAAACAAATAATAATACCGATAATATATGCATACCGATTTTGAAGGCAATAAGGTTTTATGATTTTAAATTATATATGCAAAATAAAAATAAATACAAACCGATAATATCATTTTACTGATTTACATTATGAAATTAATTCTGATTAAAAAAGATACAAAATCAAAACAAATAATACACAAAATAATAAATACCCCATGACCATATGTACAAACTTTTAACAAATTGTACAATCTTTTATAAAACAACTCATGAAGACATATACAAACTTTAAAGCATTTTGTACAACCTTCATATAATAATTGTGTTTTAAGTTTTAGAAAAATTTCAAGAGACATTTGTTATTACCAAAAATTATTATTAAAAATATAAATACTCAATTTTAAGCAAACTTTATTATTAATATTATTTATTATTATTATTATTATAATAATAACAACAACAACAACAACAATAATAATAATAATAATAATAATAATAATAATAATAATAATAATAATAATAATAATAATTATTATTATTATTATTATTATTATTATTATTATTATAATTAATATTGAAATATGAGTTCTTTTTACGGGATTAATTATGTTACATATGTATCCGAACTACATGTCTCAATAAAAGGTTGTAATGTAGGTGTTTATGATAGGAAAAACAGTAATTGTGATGAAATTTGGAAGAGAGTGGTGAGAGAATGAATGTAGTTCATTTATTCTGACAAAGTTAGATACATCAATATGTTTGTAAAAATAACGACAAGTTTCTTAGTCAGAATCCGTGGTTTCACGGGTCATTAAAGTAAATTACTTTAACATTTACATTCACTTAATACATAAAATATATAATTAAACTGTTTCGTTTAAACAAATATGTGATTCCACGGGTCATATTTACTGCATTATTTTTGCATTATTTTAATTTGCATGTTCTTTGATATGATTAGTTGCACGTATCCACAATACTAGAATATTTTTTATATAGTCATGTCCTATTAATAGCACTTTTAAAATATGATGTACATGGCCGGTCCAACGTTTTCTAATGCCTCGGGCGAGCCTCCTAAAAATGCCCTTATAAACAAATAAAACGTTTATAGGCGTTTGGAGCCTAGTCAAACGATTTATTTTTAGGACAATTTTTATTATTATTATTATATAAACAATTTACAATCTGTTATAATTTAGTAGTTTATAACTACCCTTGGCTTATTTACTAATTAGAGACTTATATGTATAAGTAAGAAAAGAAAGAGTTTATATATATGTGAAATATATTCAAGAGTGCATTATTTGCTAACTTAAGAGAGAGTATATATACTACATATTCTCACTATACAAGTATTAAAAAATTGTTAGCCAATATTGACTAATACAACATCTATAGACTTTTCATCCACATCTATAGACTTTTGTGTCCAGTTAATTATTGGCACATATATAACACTCCCCCTTGGATGACAATTTTATTAGAGAGCAACTAGTACTGCCTCGTTAAAAACCTTGCTAAAGAAAAATCCAGTGGGATAAAAACTTTAGTCAAGGGAAAAAGAGTGCAGAATAGAGTTGACTCCCCCTCAAGTAGACGTCGTTGAGTCGTCACATCTTTTGAACTTGCCTCATGCCAATATTGTGAACGTGTGTTCTGAAAATAGCAGTTGGGAGTGCTTTGGTGAAAAGATCAGCAGAGTTTTTGCTGGATTGAACATATCTCATTTCAATCTGGTTGTTCTTAATGAGATCTTGAGTGTATGAGGAGAATCTAGGAGGTATGTGTTTTGTTCGGTCACTTTTGATATACCCTTCTTTCATCTGTGCTATGCAAGCTGCATTATCTTCATAGATAGTTGTTGGACTTTTATCGAGTTCTAGTCCACAAGAATCAGTAATGAGTTGTGTCATTGATCTCAACCAAAAACATTCCCGAGTAGCTTCATGTAATACAATCACTTCGGCATGATTTGATGATGTTGCAACAAGTGTTTGTTTTTGAGAACGCCATGATATTGCGGTACCTCCATTTAAGAATACATATCCAGTTTGAGATTTGCATTATGTGGATCAGATAAATAACCTGCATCTATATAACCAACCAAAACTTGTTTTGAATCGTTAGAGTAAAATAATCATAAATCAGTAATTCCTCAAAGGTATCAAAACATGTGTTTGATCCTATTCCACTGTCTTTTTTGAAGGAATTGAGCTGAACCTTGTTAACAAATTAACTGTAAAAGAAATGTCAGTTCTTGTATAATTTGTAAGATACATAAGAGCCCCAATTCACTAAGATATGAAACTTCTGATCCAATAAGATCTTCATGGATCAGTGTCAATTTGAGTGATATATCAACCAATGGTATTGTCTTTAAAAATATTTTAAAATCTTTTCTGTATAAGTTGTTCGATGTACAAATAAACCATTAGGCATATACTTAATTTGCAATCCAATGTAATACTTGGTTTTTTCAAGATCTTTCATTTCAAATCATTTTTTATTTTTTTTAGAAGTTGAATGATTTCATAGATCTCTTTATTTGTTCATATGATGTTATGATCATTGACATAAACAACTTACAATCACATATTCGAACATTGTTTTCTTAATAAGAACACACGTGCAAATAAGATTATTTGTTTACCCTTTTTCTTATCAAATAATCACTTAGTCGGGTATACCACATGCGACCCGATTGTTCAACTCATATAAAGATCTTTATGATTTAATGGATTACATTTCCTTGGTTTATTAAATGCTTTTGATACCTTAAACCCTTTAGGTATATCACTATTAAGTGATCCATATATATAAGTAGTAACAACATCTATGAGATGCATTTTTTAAGAAATTGCCACGTTCATTAAGTATCTAAAAGTAATTGCATCTATTACAGGAGGATAAGTTTTTCTCATAATCCATTCTTGGTCTTTGAGAGAAATCTTGAGTTACAAGTCTGACTTGACCTTGTAAGTTCATTTTTCTTATTTCCTTTTCGAATTAAAATTCATTTATATCCCATACGTTTCACATCTTTAAAAGTGATAACGATTGATTCGAAAACTTTTCTTTTATTGAGCGATTCTAATTCAGCTCGTATTGCTCCTTTCAATTGAGCTCAGTCATGTATATTTTTACACTCAATGACAAATTTTGGTTCTAGATCATCATCTTTATTCATGATGTCATTATATGAAAAATTCTCATCAATATTTATCATTCCGTTTCGGTTCCATAATATTGCATAATTTATTGCAATTTATGTATTTATTATCAATATCCTCTGCAGAAGGAGTATTGATATTTGGTTCTTCTTGAACACTTTATTTTACCTCATTATCAGCTGATTTTATTTTCGAGGATTTTTATCTTCGGAACCAATTGATCTTCCACGTTTCATGCGTGGTAAAGACTCAAGAGTGGCATTATTGTCAGCTTTTGGAATTTCAATTCGAGCTGGAGCATTTAATGCTATCATATATGATTTAGTCACTCTTTTTGTATCTTTAAATGCATCACGTAATCGATTTGCAAGTTCTTGCATATGCATTATTTTTGAACTTTCGTTTCACATTCTTTTGTGCGAGGATCAAGATACCTTAATTGATGTTCACACCATGAAACATCATTTTATTTATTTTTTTCATTTCTCCCCCTAATCCAGGGAACAACTTTTCATTAAAATGCTAATCAGCAAAACGTGCTGTAAAAACATCACACGTCATGGGTTCAATATATCTTATAATTGAAGATGTTTCATATTTAATATATATATATCCTCATCCTCCTTTGAGGACCCATTTTAGTGCGTTGTGGTTGTGCAACTAGAACATACACTGCACAATCAAATGTTCTAATGGTGGAAAATATTTGGTTTTCGGCCAAAATCAAGTTGTAGGGGAGAATATTTATGAGTTGCACTTTGTCTAATGTGAAATAATATCGCAACATGTAAATTTGCATGTCTCCATATATATCACCTTGAATTCTTTCAAGAAACATTGGTGATTCTTTCTCAATGTGTTTTTTATTAATCACCATATAGGCTTTTCATTAATCACCATATGTGCTTTTCATTAATCACCATATGTGCTTTTTCATTAATCACCATATGTGCTTTTTCATTAATCACCATATGTGCTTTTCATTAATCACCATATGTGCTTTTCATTAATCACCATATGTCCTTTTTCATTAATCACCATATGCGCTTTTCATCATATATCCTTTTCACCATATATGCTTTTAATCATATGCGCTGCGCTTTTCATCATATACACTTTTCATCAAATGCGCTTTTAATCATATGCGCTGCGCTTTTAATCATATGTGCTGCGTTTTTCATCATATGCACTTTTCATCATATGCGCTTTTAATCATATGCGCTGCGCTTTTCATCATATGCGCTTTTTATCATATGCGCTTTTAATCATATAAGTTGCGCTTTTCCTTATATGCGCTTTTCATCATATGCGTTTTTCATTATATGCGTTGCGCTTTTCATCATATGCGCTTTTTATCATAGTGTGTATGTTACTACTATCCGCAATACATAGGTCTTTACCATTTAATTGATGTATTTCAGCAGAATTCATACTAAAACTTCTAATAGGCTAAACAAATAATGAGTTATATTTCAGCAAGATAATCAAATTATATTACCTGCAAACAAGTTACAATCTGAAGTACATAAAAGATAACACTTAATAAACATATGCGTTATGGTCTTAAATCATTTATTTATGATTTATACATAACAAGTTAGGCATCTTAGAAAATTCAAATCATTCGAGTTTCAAGGTAGCTCAGGGTTTATTTAATCAAGATTTTTCAACAGATTCACTCTCGTTTTCTTTTCTTTTGGGACTTATTAGCAGAGCTAAATAAGATGTTCATGTATTCAAGAAATAGTTACGCACAAGGAATTCAAATGATTCCAAACTTTAATTGCGCTCACAATTTGAGCATCATGTTCCCTTCCGCAACTTGGGAATCGGTTCAGTCGAGAACCTCGCAAGGTTCAGTAAAGAAAAAGAACATCTTTTACTGCCAACATTGCGGCTTTAATTTAAAAAAAATCTTTTGCTTCCAACACTTAAAGTTCACACATGTGAACTTTTCACGTCTTTCAGCCCGAGTAAGCACATCATTAGGAAGCGATGGTACTGTCCTAACAGTGACAGTAGTAGCAATAATATATCCATCAAAATATATCCACCAAACTATGCGTATAAACACATACATGGATACTCCGATTAAACTTCAAATCTCACTTTATCATGATGATTATGCATTTCATCACAATTAGTCAATTACGAGTACAAAATTAGGCATATACTTCAAGTATATATATGCACATAGTCATCACAATTAATCAATAAACATTTATTAATTAGTAAGCACCAATTAATACTACAAATTTATTACGATTATGTTACACATATTATATGATGACATTAAACTATGTAAACATCCAAGATGACATGTTATAAATATGTTAAACATGCAGTTCAATATTAGTCCGTCATTATATTACACATATAATATATATATATATATATATATATATATATATATATATATATATATATATATATATATATATATATATATATATATATATATATATATATATATATATATATATATATATATATATATATATATATATATATATATATATATATATATATATATATATATATATATATATATATATTACTCTCGTACATAATACTCTGTATATTAATATAAATATAAACCAAATATAAACAAAACTAAATTATGATCTACACACTTACACAATCACAAACGAATATATATTTCACTTTTATCAAAGTGAATATATCATAATAACAATTTACAACTATTAATTGAACAAAACAAACATAATTATACATGATTCGAAGTAGATCAGTTTATAACCTTTTAGCAATCAAGTTCACAAAAATAATTGAATTGTGTTATCACGATTATAACAAGAGTTATAAATATATTATTATATTCATAAATTATAACATTCATACTGATTATAATATACCACACGGTCCACACTAAAATTCAATCACCATTACAAATAACAATTTAACAACACGATATATATATATATATATATATATATATATATATATATATATATATATATATATATATATATATATATATATATATATATATATATATATATATATATATATATATATATATATATATATATATATAATCATAATGGACAATCTATATTACCTCATTAACATCGGCAACAACAGCTTACAAGCGATCATATGTGTCAGATCAAAAACAACATGTAGCGAATAATTTAATTATATTTATATGCAATTTTAATCCACAACATATTAATCAATTAGATTAAAACAATCAATCTGTAGATTTAAATACAATAATTAAGATTGTTTACGAATTCATAAGATAGGAGTCCAACCCTAATTAAAATTCATATTGCCACATGTGTAGGTATACCATATTCGCATATATACAGTTCTATAATCATAATCATATATATAGTCAGAAACTGAAAATCCATTTAAAATTAGTATGTTATCATGTCTCAATTTCGTACCTCGAATCTGTTTAAGTTTGTAGGTATTATGTATACGAAACTGAAACAATTATACATATTATCACAAACATAATAATAAGAACAAAAGGATAGAACGATCTAACCAAATTGAAGGTTGAACCGGGCTTGTTATTGACACAATTCCCTTAAACAGATTATGCGTCTGTTTCCAGGGTACACCGGTCCGAAGCAGCGTACTGTCGGACTTGAACACTTGCCTTGATTAGTGACTTGTACTTGCTTAGATAAACCTTGATTATACGGAGCACTTCGTGCTGATAACGTGTTATAATTTAGTAGTTTATAACTACCCTTGGCTTATTTACTAATTAGAGACTTATATGTATAAGTAAGAAAAGAAAGAGTTTATATATATGTGAAATATATTCAAGAGTGCATTATTTGCTAACTTAAGAGAGAGTATATATACTACATATTCTCACTATACAAGTATTAAAAAATTGTTAGCCAATATTGACTAATACAACATCTATAGACTTTTCATTCACATCTATAGACTTTTGTGTCCAGTTAATTATTGGCACATATATAACACAATCATTATTTGCAAGTTCATAATTATTAACAGGGCTTTCATTATTCTCCCTTACACTAGCTTCATTAAGAGAAAATTTATTTAAAGATTCTTATAATTAAATAAAAATTTCATCTTGTCTTTTACGAAGTATTTTATTTTCTATTTTTAGACTTGATGCTTAAACGTATATTTTAAATCAAATAAAACTATGAAAAAATAGAACATGATCGCACAGATTAAAATTGAAGAGAACATAATATGAAAAGAAGAATTACAATAATAATAATAATAGAGGAGACATGATATGGATGATTTGTTGGGACGATCGAGATAATGGTGTAGAGGGGTGGTGTTGTTGGAGTCATGATTATATTTTAGTGGTAACCGAGGAGAGTTGGAGGCACATCATGAATGAGAGGGGTGCTTGTCTCAACTAAATAAGTACAACATTTCACTAGTCCACTGATTACAAGAACCGTAGTAAATGATTAGCAAGTGGAGTTATCTTATCAACATGTGATAAATAAATTCCATTACAAGTATTGAAGAGTTGACGGCGGCGGCGCGGAGGCGACAATAGCAAAACTTTGACAAAATATTTAGGATGTAAAGAATATAGATTATGATGACGATGGCGGCGGCAGCGAGGAGTATGAAAATGTCAGCACTTGCATACTCAAAAATAGAGAGCAATGTGAATAGAATGAGGTCTTAATATTATGTACAAGTGTGCAACCATCATCAATAGAGTGAACCAACAAATAAAGCACAAAGTGACTATGTACGTTTTCTTCTACCTACACTACTACAATTGGATCTTAATATGCTGCATACAGAACACAATTCTTGAGACGCTAATCCAATATTGCTTAACTTGCTTAATTTACTACACTAGTATGTTTGACCTAACTTCGACTAATCATATCAGAATATCAAATACACCATCACTTTTCAATGATTTTTTGTTGTACTTCAAAATGACAAGCTAGGACTACTTGAGTTAATAACTAAGATAATATCAAAAACTATCAATGAACCAAATCACATACATCATCATCATCATTATCGTTAAACCGCTCTCACATACTTACAATTAACAACCTAAAAGACAATACTTGTTATGCTTTTACGTAAAAATATGCATCAAGATACTTGTAAAAACTACACCAAGCTCGTTAATGCTTGAAAATTATCAAGACAATTACGAGTAATTATCAAAAGACTCTACTACTGAGGGTTTGAAAAACGACTGTTAGCGGCAGCAGACTCTCGAACCCCACTCCAGTAACTCTTTGCTCGTATCGTCCTTGTGTACCATCACTTCAATGAAGCACAAGCAATCCTTTTTATCACCCTCTACTATCTCTATTGCTTCAATCAGGTCTTCCTCACAAAACACCTACAATATTTGAAATTTTTAGTGAATAGCCAAACTCTTTATATATTAAATCTCTAAAATGAAAATAAATTAAGGGGATCACATTCTTTTAACACATTTGAGATAACACTCTCAACTTGTTCATAGATATTAACACCAATATTGCCACCTGTATAGTGTTTCGTAGAAATTTCTTACCTTTGTCGTCCAGCACTTTCCATCCCCATTGTGGATTGCATCAACTAATCCAATATAGTTCCAATTCTTGATGATCCACCTTTGCAGGCATCATGAAAATTTTTTTTTGTACAGGATGGTGACAATGAAAACAAAAATATAGAGGATATGTTTGAAATTGCAAGCCAGCTGAGTGTACAGACTCGGTCTGATATATTCATCTGCGTATATACAAATTACAAGGTTTCACACTTTCGTTTCAAATCGAAGGTAGGGAGTTTGTGTGTGTGCGCGCGCGCATTAATGTGCCTGAAGGGGGACATCCTGTAAAGTGTGTCCCGAAAGAGCCATTGAGGGTTAATGTTTTTTTTTGAACACATACAAAAGATGTTAAGTGAAACCGTTGTAATTATCGAATCAAGGGACTCTTTATTCAATTGCCAGAAACTAAATTTGCCACAAGGATGTGGGTAAGTATCTCTCGAATATGATGTCATACTTATTACACACACTCTCTATCACTTCACTTTCTTTATTTGTATTCAAAAGTTGATATTGTAATGTATGTATGAATTCCAGATGCAGTACGGGTCGATTGGGTGGTCAGTCGGTGCTGCCCTTGGGTACGCACAAGTTCCAACTGATAAGAGAGTGATTGTTTGCATTTATGATGGCAGCTTCCAAGTACATAATACATTTATACAGCTTAACACGAATCTCCAGGTTTAACGGTCTAAATCGATCATTTTTTTTAATATTTATATCATTTGTTATAACTTCATGTTACAGCTCAAGATGTGTCAACGATGCTGCAATGTGGGCAGAATACCATCATATTCCTGTTAAACAATGTGATCAAGAATTGGAACTATAATGTGATCAAGAATTGGTGACAATCTTATCCTCAATTCCTAAGTTTGAAAAATCATATTTAAAATAGAAATGTTTTTATTATATTTTGTAGTTTAAATACGATCGTTCAAACGTAGGAAATTGAGGATAAGATTGTTAAAGCTAATATACCATTCACGAGTGATATCGAGATTAAATTCGAAGAGGTTAGTTATTCTACCTTTTTTGTAATAAATCCACCTTTACAGGCATCATGTAATTTTTTTATTTTTTTTAGTACAGAATGATGACAAGGAAGACGAAAATATAAAAGATATGTTTGAACTTGCAAGGCAACTGAATGTCGAGTCCTGATATATTAATTTGTATATATACAAATACAAGAAGGTTTCACACTTTCGTTTCAAATCGAAGGTAGGAAGTTTGTGTGTGTGTGTGTGTGCGCGCGCATACCAAAAGGCGTGTCAATTGCTAAACCTAATGACATGATTACAAAGTTGTTATAGTCATAGAGGATTAGTTTTTAGCGGCTAATAAATTCAAGACTTCTCCTAGTGTGTTCAATGTTTTGTAAAGTTGGTCAGTCTCGGTGTTAACGTATTTATTTTTCTACAAAGTAGCATCTAAAACCAAATCATAGTAGGAAGTGGTACTTTTCTCTTGTAGGCTGAATGTAGTAGACTGCATCCATAGTAGGAAGTGGTTGTCTTCTCTTGTTTATGTCTTCCACCACTAAAAAAATGGAAGAAAAAAAAAAGGAGTCAAACTGTAGTGAAATATTAGCTCTTTGCCCAACAATAAGAAATGGATAGGACTTATATTTCTACCAAGTGCATTGACATACAAATGCAACTTAAAAGATGTTGCTAAAGGTATAATTAGCAATTGTAGAAGTGTTTAAGATATGTTTTGGTGTTCCAGATTGTTATATAAGAGGCGGATATAAGTAGGTTGATGACGTAGTGGCAACCGCTTAAAGGGTGATCAACATTAATTAATTGTACATTAATTAATACTAAACACCACAAAACAAATGGTTCAACTTTTACATCTTACATGATACTCCTTCATCTGTGATGTCTGCCATCTTGCATGAGCATGACATAATTTTAATAGTCACTTT
The DNA here is from genome assembly GCF_046630445.1 of Rutidosis leptorrhynchoides. Taxonomy (NCBI): domain Eukaryota; kingdom Viridiplantae; phylum Streptophyta; class Magnoliopsida; order Asterales; family Asteraceae; genus Rutidosis; species Rutidosis leptorrhynchoides. The sequence goes on along the minus strand of NC_092337.1, from coordinate 463,385,820 downwards.
GTCCATAATCAGTACCTGATAAAAACAAACATCCAGACACATAAATTGAAGAACAAATAGAATATATACGCAAACTTGTAATAAGATGTAAGTTATTTATTCAAGAAAACAAAAACTACCAAGTTAACTACACCACTAATTACTTACCTTTCATGAGTCACATAATATAATATACTTTAAACAAAGAAAGTCCAAAAGCCAACATAATGCAATTAATCAAAAGATTCACAACAAGAATAACGGCTGAATACATAAAACTCTAGAAAAGAAAGCATATTTTTCTACAACCAACTGCGAGAACTCAACTTGAACTTTCTAGTGTCATAGTCCAACTTAGCAAGTGCAAACAATAAGAATTTATATGGTAGGAAACAGAAGCCAATGATAGGAAACAGAATTATAGCAGTAGCAATTTCAGTATAATAGCAGCAGAAGAATACTAAGGAAAATTATTAAATAGAAAATGGAACTTTATTCAATAGATTCAAGTGTAAAGATAGTAATCAAAGATGATCTCATATGATCAATCTCTGCCCACTCAGACAAGATGAACAAAATCTTGCTGCCCAAGCTCTCTAAGAGCCGATATCAAAACAAACACCCATTTTCATGAACTCTAATACAAAACTATGACTTCTATTTATACTTGTTATCATCTCACATAAGTAACCCTAGAATAATTGGGCTTCAGTTGGGCCTTGGTGGGCTGGAAGGTAGATAATAGGCTGATCTCTATCACAACACCTAATACAACAACCCGAAACCACCCAAATCTACTACTCGAATCACCGACAACCATTACCCGAATCACCCAAAACCATTACCCAAATCACTAAAAGCCATCAACATAGTTTCTTAATTTATACTCGCATAACAAAACCACGAGATCAACATCACAAAAAATACCATACACGAGATCACCATTACATCTAATGAGCATACCAAATGGCTGATATCTTCCAAGATTCCAATGAGTGAGGTCCTAATAATAATTTGAGCTTCTGTTAGAACCTTAACACTATGATTGTTATCACTAATAAGCTAGTAGAAATTACCTGACCTGAATTCAAACATCTTTAATATATGGTTGTTCATCAGAGGCACATCTTACTTCAGTGGTATAATTCTTGATCCAAACAACAACGAAATCAGAAGTATACACCTGAATCACCCACCGGTACAATTACACAAATCAGACGAAACCATACCAAAAACCACCCCGAATCCACTTGAAATCAAACGAACTCGTAAACAAACCCAACAACTCGAAAACTACCCGATTTAAATGGATGTCTAAAAATGCATAACAAAAAAACCAACCAAAGACTCGAGAGAATATATTGATATGATTCCACAACCATAACGACTTGTAAGCACGCCCAACGATTATAAATGACAGACCCGCTACTTAAAACTACCGATTTAAATCGATGCCTAAAAATGGAACAAACAAGTTACCGAGAAGAAAAAAAAAACGAAAAGAAGTGAAAGACTATATAATCTACAGCTAAAAGGGAGATTTAGAAAGGTCCTCCAGACCGCCGGCAGAAACCGACGACCGGAGGAGAAGAACCAAGAGTGGCGGCTGTGTTTGGATTTAGGGTTTTTTTGAAAGTTATTTGTATTTGTTTCTCTAAAAATAGAGAGAACGAAATTTGCATCTCTTGTAATCTCTCTCTAAAAAGGTACCAGTACTAATTTTTTTTTTTTTTTTTTTTTTGCATCTCTAAAAACGTACTAACAATTGAGATACATGTACGCTACTATATAGTCTATAACTAAAATAAGATTACTAAGTTAAATTATCTATTACCATACATGCTAACCAACAACCAATTTTTTGTCGCTTTATCCCAACCCCCACCCAATTTCCCCCAAAAACGACAACAAGGAAAAAAAGGGAAAAAAAATACAAAACACCACCTAAAAAATGTAAAAAGTTACATCCCAACCCTCAAACCAGGGGTATCAAGTGTAAAATCAATATTTTAATAAAAAAACTTATTTAAACTTCACCCATATTTTCAACGGGGCATACCTTTCCGCTCGACTCGCGTTAAAATTTTTCGAACCAACCGTTCATACTAACCAACAACCAATTTTTGGTCGTTTTATCCCAACCCCCACCCAATTTCCCCCAAAAACGACAACAAGGAAAAAAGGGGAAAAAAAATACAAAACACCCCCTAAAAAATGTAAAAAGTTACATCCCAACCCTCAAACCAGGGGTATCAAGTGTAAAATCAATATTTTAATAAAAAAACTTATTTAAACTTCACCCATATTTTCAACGGGGCATACCTTTCCGCTCGACTCGCGTTAAAATTTTTCGAACCAACCGTTCAACTCAAAAAAATCTAACGACCACAACGGGACTAACTATACGCGAAACGGACACTTCTAAAAAAACGCTAAATAACTCGGATTCTATTCAATACTCAACGGGACATATCTTCCCGCTCGGCTCGCGTTAATTTTTTTCGAACCCACCGTTCAACTCAAAAAAATCTAACGAACACAACGAGACTAACTATACGCGACACCGACACTTCAAAAAAAAAAAAACGCTAATTACGTGTATTTAGATCAGTGTTCCATAACCTATAATAAACTCCCCAAACTAACTACATCATATCGATAATTCTGTTTCCCTTTTTTTTTACACGATCTTCATGCCGTTAAAAAGGCCATTAGGTACATTAGATACTAACTACATGCATTTAAAAACACCCGTAGTAAAACGTTTTTACTTCTGTAAATACATAACGCTCCATTAACTATGAATATACAACCCGAAAGGTCCCGCGGCATCGCGCGGGCCCATTTTACTAGTTATCTACTAATACCAAGTCCCATGAGATTTTACTGTTCACGAGGTTAATTTAGTCTTTTTCCAACTTGAAAAGGGTAACTTGGTAATTTCACTGTATTTCTTTAGTTTTTTCTCTGTATACCACCAAACATAATTTCATCATAGATTCACAGCCATTAATCTCCTGCCCCACTAAAGCCATCATCACCGGTGACCATCATCTACAACTGCCGAATTTTTCTCGGAGAATATAGTAAACGCCACATCCACTGTAGGCCACTTTAAAAATGAAAAAGATTAACAAGTAGCGGGATTAAAAATGAAAAAGGTTAACAAGCAATAAAAATAGCTGCGACTTTTACAGAACAAGCAACAAAGATACGACCTTCAGCCACAAAAAATGAAGACAAAAACATAAAGTTGTAACTTCTTATTTTAATTTTTGCACTAACCACTACCGGCACCACCATCGGGGGTTACTAACGGAGACAAGCACCGGATCTGATGACGGTTGTTAGTGGTAATAACTGCAATCACCATAGGTCACCGCCATCGATCACCAACGTCAGCCGCAAAAAAGAAAACAGAACAAAACAGTTTATAACAAGGATTTAGTTAAAATAAAAAGATGGGTTGTTTGGCGGTTCCAGGCGGCGGTGTTCGGTGGCGATAAGAGGCGGTCAGAGAATTTAAAAAAGAAAAGGACGGCGGTTTTGTGTTGACCGGTGACAAAAACAATTACGAGAGGACTGCGTCGTTTTGGTGGTGATGATAGCGCGGTATGGTGGTGATGAGAGCTCAATATGGTGTTGATGAGAGCTTAATATGGTGGTGATGGTGGCGGCAGAAATAGGAAAGAAGAGGAAAAAATTTTAGATCTAGGGTTTTCAATACTCCGTATATTATCGAGATGAGACAAATACAAATAAAGTGCTCCGTAATTTTAATACACTGATAATAAAATATTGAAGAGTGTTCGGTGCCTATTTCTAGGGGTGTTCAAAATATCCGAATCCGAAATCCGAATCCGAATCCGAAAATATCCGATTTTCGGATATCCGATTTTTCGGATTCGGATATCGGATGGAGTTTTTAAAATTTTCGGATATCCGAATATCCGAATTTTTCTAAAAAATCCGAAAAAATCCGAAAAAATCCAAAATATCCGAAAAATATCCGAAATATCCGAAATATCCGAAAATTATCCGAATATCCGGAAAATTATCCGAAAATATTCGAAGTTCTTCAAAAATATCGGATATTCGGATAATCCGATATCCGAATCCGAAATTTCGGATATCCGAAAATCGGATATCCGAAATTTCGGATTCGGATTTCGGATTGGATTTTTCACTATCCGAATTTCGGATATCCGAAAATGAACACCCCTACCTATTTCCCCCTATTTGTATGATAGAATTTTCAATATGTAAATTAAAAAGCCCGATATGTAAAATAATGTCCAAGTCCAACCAACAAAAACTAAAAAGGTAGATAAGCCCATTTACATGTCTGAATACTCTCATGAGCTTTATAACCAACAAATTATACTGTCCAAAATTAAAAGAAGTTTAAACATTATAAACTCATAACGTTTAACATTTTCGTGACCATTAGCCAACTAAAAGCATCTCACAAACGATTGTTAACCTTTTTTTAAACGTTCAGTTAACCTATCAAAAACACCTTGCAGAGAAGCGCGGTTCTTTATCCTCGTTTTAAAAAATCAACACTCACGTATGTAATTGTTACTAAATAAAAATATTTAAAAAATTAACACTCACATTTATAATTACTTAATAATATGTATTGACTTATTTATTATATTGTTTTGTGACTTTTGTCTATAATAGTGTCTAACTAATTGTGGAGCTCTCGCTTCGCGCCGGAAGCTCCGTTTTCAATGGGAGTTAAAAAAAAAAGTCTTGATCTATTTTGTAAAAAGAATTTTTTTGGACATCTAACATTGAAGGGTTGTTCTTTTTGTGAAAGTTGTTTTTTTTTTAAAGTTAGTTGATCTATTTTGTAAAAAAGAATGTTTTTCGACATCTTTTGATAGTATTGAAGGGTTGTTCATTTTATGAAAGTTGCCTCTTTTATCATTGAGGAAGAAAAAAAAATTAGTTAATTTTTTTGTGAAAAAGTATTTTTTGACATCTTTTGGTAACATTGAAGGGTTAGTTCTTTTACGAAAGTTGCTTATTTTATCGTTGGGGACAAAAAAAAGAAGGTGAAATGACAAAAATATCCCTGATTACTATTGGTGAATAGTAAAATAGTGTTTTGTCTGTTAGTATATATATAAATATAAATTACCTTTTAATAAATAAATTAGGGAGTATATAATATACATGTAAAGACTAACTTCCACAAAAGTCACGTAATATGACTTATCTATATATTCTAATAAACTTCTAAAATGATGATGTCATCATTAAGCTTAATTTTCATTATAATGATGTCATAATTATATATTAATTTAATTTAAAAAATAATACAAAATCTTTTATAAAAAGAAATATTAATCTCTCCTAAATTGTAATTTTATTTTTCTAAAAAAATTTAAAAGGTATTTATTATTATTAATTATTACTATTATTATTATTAAAAATATAAATATAAATACTCAACTTTGAGCAAACTTTATGTTTGTAAAATCAACGACAAGTTTTTTAGTCGGAATCCATGGTTCTACGGGGCAATAAACTAAATGACTTTAACATTTACATTTACTCAATACGTAAAATATATCATTAAACTATTTCGTTTAAACAAACTCGTGTTTTCACGGGTCATTTCACTAGTTATTATCTGAAATTTTGAAAATAAGTTACTAAGTAATATACCTTGACATTATTATATGCGATGGTATTCTCAAATTGATTAAATTCAAATATAAAATAACGTGTATTAGCTTGATTTAAAAAAAAAAAAAAGAAAAAAAAAAAAAAAACAATGGGTAGACATGACTAAATATGTTAGAATCTTCTCATATTAATTATTCTAGTTTTTACTACTCTGTATTACTTTTTCTATAACGTTCATATTCAATTTCAAGAAAATTTTCAAAAGTGCGCTGTTAAACGCAAGACGATTCGGATAATCGGTGATATTAAAAAGAAAAATTTGATACATAGCCACGCCACCAACACATGTCAAACATATAAATTGCATATATCATAGTAATTTACTCATGTTAAAATTCATAATGTTTATCTTAATTACTCCAGTTACCAACCTTTACACCCATTTTCATATTCTTCTTAACTTTGTATAAAGTAAAGATACATTTTATGTCGTCCTAATATATGGCTCTATTTGAACAATACTGATGTTCTTTGTTCTCTAATATATACGAGTAATTGAGAAAATGTTAACCACTACTTCCAAATATCTATACAGTATCTTCTTATACCCTTCTCTCCTAATAGATGTAAAACTTATTCTTGAGACAACAATCGCTATCCAATGACAAACGGTTGGTTACGACGATAGCAACAATAACACCTTAATATGTTCTTCAAACATTTTATATCAATCTATAACAGTTGATATGTCCACCTCCAGCCTCCTACAACCGGTCAAACAACGTACGCAGTCAAACAACGTATGTCACGATATAGAAGAAAATAAATTGGCGTTCGAAAAAAAAAAAAGATATAGAAGTCAAATGAAAAAACACAAATATGAAAAAATCAAATACGGAGTATCAAATATAACAATGAAAGATGCAAGAGATATACTAATTACTCCGCATTTATCTCTTCAGGTAGTCTTTTTATATATGAAATATATCTGATGTAAGAGTTGTACCTTTTATAGAAACAAATAAACTACGAGTATCATTAAAATTGTAGTTATGCCTTATGCGAGAGTTACGGTATCTTCAAACAAAAGATTTATAGCTGCATAACAACCTGTGTCCTGAAATTATTCATGAGGATTAGATAGATCAATACATACAAAGACAAAAACAATAACATGAAAAATTAGGTAAAACGTAAATAGGCATAAAAATAAGGTAAAACATAGATGAATAGTCATAAAAGTGTAGTACTCAATAGAGAAGATTTATACATGTCATACCCCAAAATATGATTAAATACATATATAAATGTAAAAGAGATAGTGGAGTAACTTGAACCAATACACGAAACATTTGAGTGGATGAATGCATGTAAAACACGTGGAAGTGCAAAATACGTGGAGTTAAGAAGACATTTGATTTCCTTTAAATTAAAGATAATGTTGATGTGGATGAATAGAATTGAAACACGTGGAAGAGCAAACCCAAGTCACGGAACTTATCAGCCACACATGATTGATTTTATGATTGATTTTTTTGTTGTTGTATATTTTTCTTTTAATGATAATAAGAGGAACCAAATTAAATAGAAATATTAAGAATATTAGAATGGGTGAACAGTGTCGACACCAATAGAAATTGTTGTTTACATTTTGTAGCCAATAAGGAAAGAGATTTCACTCTTGATATTATGAGATGGGATAATTTCAAAATATAGTGATTGTGAGCATTATATAGGGGTGGTGTAGTGAAATAGGTCTTGGGTGTTTTGTTATTCGCGACTTTGTCATTGGTTGTGTTGTATGGATAAATAAATGGATGATTGTCGAAAAAATGTGAAGGAATGTCGGGCCATGAATTTGTTAAGTGTGAGTATTCTGCCATCGTCGTAGTGTTGATCGATCTTTTGTTAATTGTGAATGGTTAATTAATTAATTGATATCTATTAACGAAGAAGGTATGCTGTTATACTTGGATTTCTATGTATATTTAATTCTAGTTAGTTTTAATTTTACAAGTTAAGGTGTCCAATTTTCTATGTATACAATTTGCTTACGTATTCGTATTGGTATTTTTATCATCACGATGACTTTGTTTCCAGAACCCGAACACGAATATGAATGAATTGAAAACGAATATGAACATAGTTATGCATCTACTGATGACGACAACGAAGAATGGCCACTGGAAACATAAAAAATTACACGAAGTACAAGACTTAAACATTCTCGTTTGTTTGTGGGAATCATCGTTTATGAAGATTTGTAATTACTTCCTTAGTTTTAGTCTCAGTTTGAGTCCAATATACAATATTTGGAGTTGCTTGTTTTGTATGCCAAACATAATGTTGTAAGTTTGTATTTAAGTTTATATATTAAATGATTTTTGTTTTTATGTTCATGATAGTGCCAATATTGTTGTTAAATATTTTTTATATTGATCTTTGCAAATTATGTTGCTATAAACTTTTGCTGTTTCTGTTTTATTAATGAGCTCAATTACTAATCTAGTAGGTCCGTTTGTAAAAGAAAAACTATAAAGACCGATTCTTGTTTACCGAATAACATTTTTAAAATAGTTATAAAGACCAGACTTTTGAAATCAAACAGATCCCTATTTAAACAACAAAGAAATTGGTTTAGTGTTTTAGTATGCTCATTTTTTTAGTAAAAACATTGAATGTTTTGATATACTCAAATTTCTTATTTACAGATTTGTGTTTTTATGATAATAATATTTTTTGTTAATAATTACAGTTAAATATAGTTAGGGAAGATGCAATATTTGTTTGATGAGAATGGTAGGCGTTATCTTGATGAAGATAATGGATAATGATGAATGGACCAATAAATTAGGATTTACAAATACGAGGGACCAATAATGTAAATATATAATTGAGGTGACCTAAAAAATTATATATTATAACATGTTAAATACATACAATAAAACAATTTAGAAAGTTTAATGCATACAATAGGATATTTGAAAGTTAAATGCATATAATAGGAATTTATTGAAAGTTCAATGCATTTTCAAATGATTTTCCCTAAATAATAATAATAATAAAAAAAATTAAAAATTGAGTATTTATATTTTTATTAAATTAATAATTATTAGTAATTAGTAATACCAATGTCTTTTGAAATTTTTTAGGCTAAAATATAATTGTTATATGAAAATTTTACTATATGCTTTAAAGTTTGTACACGTGTTCACAAGATGTTTTGTAAAATATTGTACAATTTGTTTTAAAGATTGTACATATAGTTATGAGAGTGTTTTATTATAAAGTTGTACATAATTCTTCAAATATTGTACATATGATGGTATTCTGCCCACATCGCAGCATCGTTGACACATCTTGAGCTGTAACCTGAAGTTATAACAAATCATATTAATATTATAAAAATGATCGGTTTAGACCATTAAACCTGATGGAAATTAGTGTTAAGCTGTATAAATGTATTATATACCTTGAAGTTGCCATCATAAATGCAAACAATCATTCTCTTATCAGTTGCAACATGTGCATACCCAAGGGCAGCACCGACTGACCACTCGATCGACCCGTATTGCATATGGAATTCATACCTACATTACAATATCAACTTTTGAATACAAATAAAGATAGTGAAGTGATAAAGAGCGTGTGTAATAAGTATGACATCATATTAGAGAGACACTTACCCACATCCTTGTGGCAAATTTAGTTTCTGGCAATTGAATAAAGAGTCCCCTGATTCAGCAATTACAGCGGTTTCACTTGACAACATCTTTTGTATGTTTTTAAAAAGAACATTAACCCTCAATGGATCTTTCGGGACACACTTTACAGAATGTCCTCCTTCAAGCACATTAATGCGCGCGCGTACACACACACACACACAAACTCCCTACCTTCGATTTGAAACAAAAGTGTGAAACCTTCTTGTATTTGTATATACGCAAATGAATATATCACACCGAGTCTGTACACTCAGTTGGCTTGCAATTTCAAACATATCCTCTATATTTTTGTTTTCCTTGTCACCATCCTGTAAAAAAAAATAAAAAATTACATGATGCCTGTAAAAGTGGATTTATTACAGAAAAAGGGAGGAATAACTAACCTCTTCAAATTTATTCTCGATATCACTCGCGAATGGTATATTAACTTTAACAATCTTATCCTCAATTTCCCAAGTTTTAACGATCGTATATAAACTACAAACTATAATAAAAACATTTCTATTTTATTATATATATATATATATATATATATATATATATATATATATATATATATATATATATAAAGTGGAATTTCCTTACCTAGATTCTAAAACTCTATGATGAAATTTCTTCAACTCCGTACAAACGCAAATAAAGTATTCAGATGTGGTTTCTCACTTGAATGACTCTGCGGATTTAGTCAAAGACTTGGTTTTTCTAGATAATGCCGACGGTCTTTGTTGAAATGTCAAGCTTATCTTGTCTTAATGGTCTTCTAACTTGCTTTGTTTGTCTGTTATTTCTAGGACTGCTGGTACAGTGTTTCTCTTCCTTCCTTGCATGATGGTTCATTCCTCAGGGGCTATTATTGCTGTTTGATTGTTCAAGGGGGCTGGTTGTAACATTTATGATTTTTGGAGGGTGGCTTATGTTGCTCTTGGTGTATATATTGGCTGGTGATCCTCTAGGGTTAATGACCCGTTTTTGCACCCTTGCTACTGCGATTACTTTGTTCTCACTTTCTCCCTAAAATCCAAACTTGTGTTGATCAATCAATTGTTTGTCTCAATTGATTGATCCTGTTAATGTTATTGCATTTCATTCTCTGTAATCTTGGTACTTAATCTTGTCACCTGGTTGTATCTGGTTCTGTTTTCCTTGTGACTGATCGATTGTTATTTGTGTAATCTTAGTTATTGGTTGATTATTAAGATTAAAGATCTGTTGGTTTGGCTATTTTAACATGGTATCAGAGCGTAGGCTTCAGATCTGTTGGTGATTTGATCAGATCGAAAGAAACCCTAATTTTGAAATTAGGGTTAGGGATTGATCTGGTTCCGATCGTGTTCTGGGCTGGTCTCCATCTGTTATCTTCTTTCGCTGTCTTCTGTTGCTGTGATTAGAGCGTAATTGCTCTATAGGGGAGTCCCTTTCCTCTTTCTCTTCTTGTCTTTTCTTTTACCCTTGTTGACTGAATCCCGATGCCCAACTCTTGATCCACGTTCTTGAAACGTGTGAAAACCTGATCAAGCATCTGGTTGATTCTTGCCCTCTTCTTATTGTTTTATGTTCCTGTCTCTTTTTCCTTACAGGTTTTGTGATCTTTCTTGCTGTGTGATTCTCTGTCTAATTGGTTGTGTCTGGTATATCTGTGTGTGGTTCTTGACTCTGGTGGGTTTGTTATTATGGGTGAAGTCACTTTGATTACCAAACTGGACTTTGGTGACCCTCTTTACCTTCATCCCAGTGATACATCTGCTACACCTCTTATCACCTTAAAACTAAAAGGAACTGAGAACTATAAAATATGGAGTAGGTCTGTTTTACTTGCTCTTGAAACAAAAAATAAAGTTGGTTTTGTTGATGGTACTTGCATTAAAAACACTACTGATGAAGTGCTTTCTAAACAATGGGATAGATGTAATTCTGTTGTCTTATCTTGGTTTCTTGGGTATATTGCTTATGAACTTTATCCTGGTCTAATTTTTTCTGAAAATGCTTCAACTGTATGGACTGAACTAAAAGAAACATATGATAAAATTGATGGATCTGTTATTTTCAATGTTCATCATAAAATCAACTCTTTGAAACAAAATGGGACTTATTTATCTGAATATTATCATGGCTTAAATGCTTTATGGAAACAATATGATACCCTGGTTGTCATACCTACTTGTGTTTGTGCTGCTGCTACCCATATTGCTGATCATAATAAGACCCTCAAACTCATGCAATTCCTCATGGGATTGGATGACTGCTATATGTCTGTCAGGAGCAAACTCCTTTTAAGAGACCCCCTGCCTGATGTTAAAACTGCCTATGCTGTGGTATCTAGGGAAGAATCTCATAGAGGTTTCTCCAACAAAGATACCACACCAAAACCACAGACCTCTGCTTTCATTGCCCAAACTTCAAATCAAAGATTTCAGAACAATAATGGCCACAATAAAGGTCCCAACACCAACCTTAAGGGCAAGAAATGTAGTAAATTGGGTCACACAATTGAAAGATGTTATGAAATTATTGGTTATCCTCCCGGTTTTAAAACAAATGGTCCTAATTCTAGTAATTGGAGACCTACTGCCCCCAAACCATCTGTTAACAACAGTGTCACCCAAAGTGTTCCTAACCTTTCAGATGAGGGTAACCCCTCTTCTCCTATCACACCCATGTCCTTTTCAAATGAACAGTGTCACCCAAAGTGTTCCTAACCTTTCAGGTACTTTTGTCAACAACAGCAAAGAGTTTAACTCTAACTTTGATAAATTTTTTAACTTCAACTGTTCTCAAAACAAAGCCATTTATCCCAGTTGGATCATTGATTCTGGTGCAAACCAGCACATGACTATGTCTGAAAAACACATTTGTAATGTCATTGATGTGTCAAAATTTAATCTTTCTGTTGGTCACCCAAATGGGACCAGGACCAAAATCATGTGGGTTGGGAATTAAAAACTTACCAATGATCTGACCTTGTTTGATGTCCTTGTTGTTCCTGAATATTGTGTCAGTCTCCTATCTGTGCATAAGCTTTCCAAAGATAGTAAACTAATGGTTAGCTTCAATGATTCTAAATGTTATATTCAGTACTTGAAAAAGGGGACTATAAAGGGGACTGGTAGCCAACATGATGGCCTTTACTTGTTTGATTCAAGTCCTTATGTGAGTAACTGCTTTGTGTCTTCTAAACTTTGGCACTCTAGATTGGGACACCCTTCCAATCAAGTCTTAAAAGTCTTAAAACAAAAGTTAAACTTAAAAGATATTCATGAAAATGATCCCTGTGATGTTTGTTACCAAGCAAAACAAACTAGGGATCCCTTTCCTCTAAGTGACCATAAGTTCAATTCTCTTGGTGATTTAATACATCTTGATTTATGGGGTCCCTTTAGAATTCAAAGTAGAGAAGGTTTTAAATACTTCTTGACCATTGTTGATGACTATTCCAGAGCTGTTTTGTTGTATATGCTAAAAACTAAAGATGAGGTCTATGAAAATGTCAATATTTTTGTAAACCTCATTGAAAATCAGTTTTCTGCTAAAATTAAAACCTTTAGAAGTGATAATGGTACTGAGTTCTTGAACTCTAGGTTTTTTAATCTCATGTCAAATAAAGGAATCATCCATCAAACCACTTGTGCCTATACACCACAACAGAATGGAATAGTTGAAAGGAAACATAGGCACTTGTTAAGTGTTGCAAGGGCACTTATGTTTCAAGGGGGTTTACCTTTGAATATGTGGAGTGAATGTGTTCTAACTGCTTGTTACTTGATTAATAGGACTCCTACTGCCGTGCTTTCTGGAAAGACCCCTTATGAAATGATTTTTAAATGTGAACCCAATCTCTCCCACCTAAGGTGTTTTGGCTGTTTGTGTTTTGCTGCTGTCTTAAATCCTTCTGATAAGTTTCAAAGTAGGTCTTTAAAATGTGTTCTTATTGGTTTTTCAAATGAGAAAAAAGGTTACAAACTTTATGATATAGAGTCAAAAACTGTTCTATATTCTAGAGATGTCAAGTTCTATGAAACTGTTTTTCCTTTAAAGTCAAAAGATTTTGTGAGTAATGAAAATGTTTTAAATCACAAAAACTTCTTCAATCATGAAAATTTCACCTTTTTGAGTCAAATACTGAAAGTCCCAATGATGAAGGGAGAGATGTAAATGATGATGATGGTAGTAGTGATGATGATCATGGCTCTAGTCATTCTAACAATGACAATGAACCTGATCATAGTCCTACAGTAACTTTAGATGATCACCTTACTTCTCCCGAGGGCAATGATGTCAACATTAATGATGGGTCACAGCAAACTAAGGTTCAAAATGAACCTGAAAATCTAAGGAGGTCTTCCAAAAATCATGTCATGCCTAGAAAATTTGATGACTTTGTGGTTGAGGGTAAAGTTAAATATGGTATAGAAAAAGTGGTCAATTATTCTATGTTAAACTCTGAAAATCTGTGTTTTGTGTCTAATCTGAATAAATCTGTTGAACCAAAAGATTATGAGCAAGCTTGCCTTGACCCTAATTGGGTTGAGGCCATGAACCTTGAAATGGAAGCTCTCATTAGAAATAACACTTGGATTATCACAGACCTTCCCAATGACAGAAAACCTGTTGGTAATAAATGGATCTATAAGATTAAGTACAAGTCCAATGGGGAGATTGAAAGATACAAGGCTAGACTGGTAGCAAAAGGGTACAGTCAAAAGGAGGGTATTGACTATGATGAGACCTTTTCTCCTGTGGTAAAACATGTCACTGTAAGATGTTTCATCACTATTGCTGTTCAAAATGGCTGGCCTCTATACCAGCTTGATGTCAACAATGCTTTTCTGTATGGTGACCTTAATGAGGATGTTTATATGACTTTGCCCAAAGGATACTATGGTGATTCTGATAAAAACAAAGTCTGTAAACTGTCTAAATCCTTGTATGGGCTTAAACAAGCTCCAAGGCAGTGGAATGAAAAATTAAATGCTGCTTTAATTGAAAATGGCTTTACTCAAAGTGAATCTGATTATTCTCTTTATGTGAAAAACTGTGGCAATGTGTTTGTTGCCTTGCTTGTCTATGTGGATGATATTGTGATTACTGGGAATAACCTGGTGAAATAGACCAAGTCAAAACCTTTTTAAAATCTAAATTTATGATTAAGGATCTGGGAAAACTGAAATATTTTCTTGGTATTGAAATTCTGGATAATGATGATGGTATATGCATGTCACAAAGGAAGTATTGCCTAGATTTGTTAAATGACTATGGTCTGCTTGGTTGTAAACCTGTGTCTACTTCTATTGAGCAAAACCTTTATGTTGCTTGTGAACCCAGTAACAAAGACAAGCTGCTTGTTAACATCACTGAGTACCAAAAACTTATGGGGAGACTTATCTATTTGTCTCTTACCAGACCTAACATTGCCTATGCTGTTCATGTTCTCAGTCAGTATATGCATGCCCCTCTGCAATCACATTTTGATCTGGCCTTTAAGGTTTTAAGGTATCTTAAAGGTGCCTCTGGAAAAGGAATTCAAATGATGAAGGGCAAGGGGTATTCTCTGTATGCTTACTGTGATTCAGACTGGGCAAAATGCAAGCTAGACAGGAAATCTGTCACAGGATACTTAGTATTCTTTTGTGGCTCTCTTGTCTCTTGGAAAAGTAAAAAACAAGCCACTATCTCCAGGTCCTCAGCTGAAGCTGAATATAGGGCCATGGGGTCCACTGCTTGTGAAATTGTGTGGCTGAAAAATCTTCTGCTTGACTTTAACATCAAAGTCAACCTTCCCATAACCCTGTTTTGTGACAATAGCTCAGCTATTCAAATTGCATCCAACCCTGTTTTGCATGACAGAACAAAACACTTTGATATTGATCTTCATTTTATAAGGCACAAAGTTTCCTCTGGTCTTATTAGAACTGAAAAAATCGAGTCTGTAAACCAACTTGCAGATATTTTAACAAAAGGGTTGAGCTCTGCCCAACATAATCTTCTTTCAAAAGGGTTGGGTCTTGTTGATATGTTCCAAAATAAAGCTTGAGGGGGGATGTTAAAATGTCAAGCTTATCTTGTTTTAATGGTCTTCTAACTTGCTTTGTTTGTCTGTTATTTCTAGGACTGCTGGTGCAGTGTTTCTGGTCCTTCCTTGCATGATGGTTCATTCCTCAGGGGCTATTCTTGCTATTTGATTGTTCAAGGGGGCTGGTTGTAACATTTATGATTTTTGGAGGGTGGCTTATGTTGCTCTTGGTGTATATATTGGTTGGTGATCCTCTAGAGTTAATGACCCGTTTTTGCACCCTTGCTACTGCGATTACTTTGTTCTCACTTTCTCCCTAAAATCCAAACTTGTGTTGATCAATCAATTGTTTATCTCAATTGATTGATCCTGTTAATGTTATTGCATTTCATTCCCTATAATCTTGGCACTTAATCTTGTCACCTGGTTGTATCTGGTCTTGTTTTCCTTGTGACTGATCGATTGTTATTTGTGTAATCTTAGTTATTGGTTGATTAATAAGATTGAAGATCTGTTGGTTTGGCTATTTTAACATTCTTGCTTTATTATTCGTGATATAGGTAAATGCTTTATTCTGTGATGTCCTAGATCTTCTTGTAATATGTGAAAAGGAAAAGAATAGTTAATATAAAAGTCTTAAATGTTGAAATACATGTGTTGAGATACATATGTCATGGGAAGTTAAAGTTAAGAAATCACAAGCAACTATTAAGAAAAGGGCCGATAGTAAGTTTACAACAATGTCTGTTGCTCATGTAGATGAGGAAATTAGTGACAACACAGAGGTTTTTGATGTTGAAAAGATATTTGGAAATGGTGATATTTATATAGGTCAATGGGCAGCAGTCGAAAACAGCCCGCAAGGTTCTGGGAAGTATTTATGGTGATATTTATGTAAAATACATGAAGAAATTCACAGCCCACAGGTGGTTAGAACTATAATTTCATCAAATTTCAAAAGCAGTTGTTGAAATATTAATGTAAAATACATGAAGAAACTCACTAATAGCAATAGGTTCAGTCAACACCTATAAGTTTTTTCCCCAAAGAAACATTGAAATTCAGTAAGTGCAGACAAGTGAAAACATTGAGAAGGTCAAGATGAAGTATGAAACATCAAATTTCATTAGCGGTCTACTTCCCACCATCGGTGGAACTTGAACTCGGATACAGGTGAGGCAAGTGTAAAAATATTTTAAATCTTTCATAGTCAGCAGGGATGAACACTAAGAAAAACCTTATTTTGTAGTAAATTTTTTTTTTTTAGTGTAAAAATTTTTGTTCCGTAAAATCCAGGATGGGCGGACACCATCTTTGGGATACACAAAGAACCGCCACTGCTTCCCACCCTAAGCCCAAAACCCTAAACCGTAAGAACTAAACTCTAAACCCCAAACCCCAAACTCTAAACCGTTCGTGTTAAATTCAATCTAAACCCTAAACCCTAATTTATAAACCCTAAACCCGGTCTGAAGCCTAATATGCTCAAAAGCACCACTTTTTTTTTTTTTTGGTAATGTGACTGAAAATCAACAAGCTGAGGTAATTTCTATCATGCCTTTTGAATTAGGGAATTTTCTTGTTAAATACCTAGGGTTACCCCTCATTTATACTAGGCTGTATGCTAAGGACTGCACCAATCTTATTGAAAAAGTTAGAAAAAGGATTCAGGACTGGAAGAATAAATTGTAAAGACCCGTCCTAATCCATCCAGACGAAGTCCATATCGACTATAAACGATTCATAACAGTTGATTACATTGCGAGGTACTTGACCTCTATATGATACATTTTACAAACATTGCATTCGTTTTTGAAAAGGTTATATTTCATTACATCGAAAG
This sequence comes from Rutidosis leptorrhynchoides, assembly GCF_046630445.1. Classification (NCBI taxonomy): domain Eukaryota; kingdom Viridiplantae; phylum Streptophyta; class Magnoliopsida; order Asterales; family Asteraceae; genus Rutidosis; species Rutidosis leptorrhynchoides. The sequence goes on along the minus strand of NC_092337.1, from coordinate 463,368,626 downwards.
TTGACGGCATGCATACCATTTTATAATATCTAACTATAATTGACTTAATAATAATCTTGATGAACTCAACGACTCGAATGCAACATCTTTTGAAATATGCCATGAATGACTCCAAGTAATGTCCTTAAAATGAGCAAATGCACAGCGGAAGATTTATTGCATACCTGAGAATAAACATGCTTTCAAGTGTCAACCAAAAGGTTGGTGAGTTCATTAGTTTAACATAAATCATTTCATAATTTTAATAGACCACAAGATTTCATATTTTCATTTCTCATAAACATACGTCCCATGCATAGAGACAAAATATCATTCGTATGGATTGAACACCTGGTAATCGACATTCACAATATACATATAAGAATATCCCCATCATTCCGGGATCCTCCATCGGACATGATATAAATTTCGAAGTACTAAAGCATCCGGTACTTTGGATGGGGCTTGTTGGGCCCAACAGATCTATCTTTAGGATTCGTGTCAATTAGGGTGTCTGTTCCCTAATTCTTAGATTACCAGACTAAAAGGGGCATATTCGATTTCGATCATTCAACCATATAATGTAGTTTCAATTACTTGTGTCTATTTCGTAAAACAGTTATAAAAACAGCGCATGTATTCTCAGTCCCAAAAATATATATTGCAAAAGCATTTAAAAAGGGAATAATGAAACTCACCTAATGTATTTTGTAGTAAAATACATACGACTATATTGAACAATGCAGGGTTGGCCTCGGATTCACGAACCTATATCATTCGTATATATATTAAAACATATACTCGTAATCTAACAATTATAACTTTATATATCGTGTAATTAATTTGTATATATATTTGAGAGTAATCATTATTTATATAGTTATTTATACATATATATATGTTTAAAATACCTAGTTTGTGTTATACGATGATTTATATACAAATTGTTAATATAGTATATTCATGATAATATTATTAATGTTTTAAATTTCATAGTGAGATCATAATTAATACTTTTAATAATAATAATAGATATAATACTTTTTAATTATGATAATAATTTATAATAATCATAATCTTAGTAATGAAATAATACTAAAATGTTAAAGTACTATTAATGATAATACTACTAATAATAATAATCGTAATCATAATAATAATACATATACATATTCTATTAATAATAATTAAGTTAATGATAATATTTAGGATAATGATAATACTAGTTGCATTTAATAATAAAAAGAATAATAATAATAACTACCTCTTAGGAAGAAAAAGTTCCAAAAATAAATGCCTACGCCCAGGCTTGAACCCGCGACCTCTCGTGTAAGACAAACACCCTCAAACCATTGCACTGCTCGATACCTTCTTGAATTATCTCCCACGTTTATTTATTTAATAAGTAAAACAAATTGTTTTATTATTTTCATTACTTCTCATGATTATCATATACCATGATCATCATCATCTTTGTCAACATCATAACAGCATCATCATCTTCGTTATTATTTAAGCATCATCATCATAAAATTTCTAAATTATCTTCTTTATCCATCGTGTATCATATTGGTCATCATCATGATCATTACCATTATCGTCCATCATCATCAACACTAACCATTTCCTCCATCATCTAACTATCATAACGTCATCCGTATCATCATCAACATTTTCACTCATCATCCATATTATCATTATCAATAATATTATGTATCATACTACCCATCTCATCGTCATATATCCGAAGAAGGAAACAGAAAATCGTGTTTCACAAACATGAGATTTGGGCTTGGATTAAAACAGAAAACAATACAGTTCCTGTTACGGCCCAACAGGAAAATGCGATGGCCCAGCATGCAGAAAGGATCTCGGTCTAAGATAAAAAAAAAATACAGCCCGTTACAAAAGAAATTAAATAACCTAATAAGTGATAAGAGTTATCATGTGGCTGGGAATTGCATTAGAGGTGTAGCATGCCGAATTAAATAAGTCAAGTGGGTTGTTCATTGTTCAACTGTCGGCCACAAGGAAAAGGAGAGGACACCAGCCCTTTTTAAAAGAAATCCTTGACTTTATACACATCACAACTTTGATGTTTAATATTTTTTTTTTCGTCTTAAAGGTTGTCTTCTCGAAACGAACCAGCTATAGCAACAATTCTTGCTATTATACTTAATAGAACAGAAGCAACGAAACAAGCATGTGTAGTAGTAGCATCGTCATGGATTTGATGATTTTTGTCTCGGGTTTGATCAAACAGAAAAACAGCAATAACGTAGATGTTTTAAATGGTGATCTATGCTTCGGTTCAGAGAGGAGAAAGGAAGGAAGTGATCACGAAGAAAAAGAGAAAGAAGATGATGTTGGAAGGTCGTTTGTGGTGATCGAGTTTTGTGGTAAGTGATGACTGTTTTTAGTTGTCAATCGAAAAAAAAAATAAGTGATGGTTCACCGCAAAATCAAAACAGACGGGTTGTAAAAATTGTCACAAATGGTGGTGGTTAGAAGTGATGGAGAGTGGTTGTTTGATCACGTGTAGAGGTCGATGGTGGAGTGGTTCGATAGCAATAGAAGAACATAAGGATCGAACATGAAAAGGGATGTTAGGTTGTGATGGTTGATGTCGTGGCTATTGATGGTTCAAGGGTGGTGGTATTGTGGTGATTTTTAAATAAGAAGAAGAGAGATGGAGAGAGATCGTGGTAGTGGAGGTGTTTCTTGGTGATTAACAAGAGTAATAGTTCGATGTAGAAGACTAGCCGTAATTACTTGAGGAGCTGTAAAACTAATAGGTTCTCCATACCATAGATTAATAGGTTAGAGTTATGGTAAGGTGCCGACATAACAAGTATCCAGGAAAAAGAAAAAAATAAAAAATAAAGTAGGAATATGACTGCTAACAGCATTTGGATCATATTGTTCATGATTTGTACTGGATTAGCAAAAAGATTTCAATTATATACAGTTTGAAAGATACACCAAACAGAATTTGGACGAGCTTGATTGACTTTATATATATAATTAATATTAATAATTATTAAATATAATAATAATAATAATAATAATAATAATAATAATAATAATAATAATAATAATAATAATAATAATAATAATAATAATAATAATAATAATAATAATAATAATACTTTTAATATCCTTAATAAAATTTCTAATAATATAGTAATGATATTAATAATGATAACAATAATGTTAATACTAGTAATACTATAACAAGTTACATGTATCGACTTTCATATTTATATAGTATCTATTGAAATTAATTATATATCTAATACTGATTTTTAATAATAACAATATCATTATTATTATTGGTACAAATAATATTGTTAGTTATATTAACGATAATAATATTATAACAATTTATACTTACCTAATTTCATATAGATATATATATACTTTATATAATGATATTAATGATACCTATGTTAATATTAATATTAATATTAATAATAATAATAATGAAAGTATTGATCATAATATTAATATAGCAATTAAACTTAAACTTATAACTAAATTTAATGTGTTACAAATTTATTAATTATATCATATTCACCGATTATATAATTTATTGAATCCTTATTATTTATATATTACATTATATATAATGTTACTTATGTATAGAATTCATATATATATATATATATATATACATTTTTTTTACACACAATTGTTCGTGAATCATCGAGAATAGTCAAAGGTAAAATGTATACATGAACACAGTTCAAAGTTTTTGAGACTTTCACATTACAGACTTTGCTTATCGTGTCGAAATAATATAAAGATCAAGTTTAAATTTGGTCGGGAATTCCCGGGTCGTCACAGTACCTACCCGTTAAAGAAATTTCGTCCCGAAATTTGAGTGAGGTTGTCATAACTAACAATAAAAATGTTTTTATGACGAATATTAATTGATAAATAGAGTTTTATCATTATTAAGTAATACAGATAAAACAATTCGATTATTCAAAGCGTATGAGTGAAGTTATCACAAAAGAGTGAAATGAGAAAGACAACTTTCATCATAATTTTTGACTAGTCATGGTTGAATTTAGAAAATAAGATGCGTCTTAGCTTTTGACGTTAACAGGGTTGAATTCCGGAATTCATGGGATTTATAGAAAATCTTCGAAATCAAAAAGATTTGATTTTTCGGTGAGTAAGGAAATTAAGATTTCTATAATTAAATACGGTGATCTGCCTTGATTACTCTGTCTGATATTTCCATTATAAATTTACGTTTTCCGTTCCATTAGTTTCCATCACTTCTATACCTTCTTTCTCAGTTCATATATCCAAAAGATTATAGTAATGCTTAATCCGGTTCTAATCCTTGTTCTTATTCTGACTATCGCAATGATCGTTCTTCTTTTCCTACTCCCACCGGAAGAATCTGTTTATTTCTACTATGCTCTAGGGATTATTGTATTCATAATCCTCTCGTGTCTTTATATTGCTATACGCACTGATATCCACAGTTTGTAATTTTGGTGTTGTTGTTGGGTTTTATATCTTCCTTTCTATTTCGATGTCTCTGCTTCCGTCCTTCTGTAATTATTGACATTCACAGTTAATACTCTCTCCAATTTACTGTGATTTGTACTCTCATTTTATTTCAGATCTTCATTCTTTTGTTTTCTCTTCCCGACTTTAAATCAAGCGAATAATGGTCCAGAATTCCTAAATGTGGAGTTTCGAATGAATTTAATGTTCTAAACAAGAAAGAATGTAATCGCACGATTTGATGTGTCAAATTACCCGAACCGCTGAGAATAGAACTATCAAGAATATATTTTCTTGATATGTTCAGAAGTTAAACAGAATGAAAGAGTGATGTAACATGACACATGATGACGTTATAATCTGTGAATCATCATGTTCCATTTAGAAACTCAGCATGACTTACTGTAATATAATCACGTTGATCAAGTGTCATTATATTATACTAACTCATGCATCAGTTTCCAACATTACTTCAATAACATTCATATTTTAATCTCGAAAGTTTACTGAATATAGAAACTAACAGTTTCTATATGATGTAACACTGATATCATGAAGAGATTAATGATTTCAGATAAGAATACTTATGAAAATATCTTCAGAAATATGGAGGATATTTATAATGAAAGATACGATGATATCTTGGAATTTCTAAGATCAGAGGATGATAGAAACTATTGTCTGCAAGGGCTTAGAGTAAGGAGCAAGATATTTACTAAAGACTTTAGTAGACATTGAATCATTTGGATTCTTTGAAGTCAAACTTATTCTTTGTGATTTGTCCACGGCTTTCTTCATAGTTTCGTATAATCTGCTTTTCAGTACTAAATATTCTATTGAATGTTTCCAATATAATGATACACAGGAAACATGAAGAGGTATATAATTTCGAACGAGTATATTTATAAAAAAAAAATATCCTCAGAAATATCGAAGATATTGATGATGATATTTTGGAATTTCTAAGTTCGATGGTTGATGGAGAAAGTTTTTTTTTGTTTCCGCAAGATTTTAACATGAGTACGGAGCCAGATATTCGTTGAAGATTTCATTGGATCCAGAATTACCTGGATTCTTTGAATATATGGTATGGTACTTGTATTTGTCATTGGTCTCCTTCGTGGTTAGCTCAATCCGTTTTCCAGTTCCAACTTTTCTAAGCTTTTCCAACATACTATTCTTTATCATCAAACTTTCGATGATTAAGGTCGTTTTACGGTCGTCTATGGTTTCTGTTGCTTCATTCAGCTTTTTCAATTGATTTGTGACTGAGTGCTTTTCAGAATTTTAGAACGAGAGATCATAATTCTAAGAGATAAATGTCATACATATAACTGTTGTTGTAGATATGCTGTGAGTTTTCAAAGTACTGATTGCTGATTCCTGGTAATTGTTATGGCAGTTCTCGTTACAAGATGCGGATGAGTATATGATAGGGTTTCAATGGATAAATATAGTGATTTATCAGAGAGGTTTAAGCCAAGGAACAATGAGGTTGCTGGTAAGTTTACTGCTAATGTGGTGGAATATAAACGGTTCCCCGATAACGATGATGAAAGGTAAACTTATATATCAAAGTTATAATAAGACTTATTCGAATGAAAGGTCGATGTACTAGATGGAGCGGTGACAAAATTTGCTACTTTGAAAAGGGATCGCAAAGTTATTTTTGCTAATAAATGTCAAAGGATCTGACGCGGCTGCGTGTTAAACTTTTACTCAGTTGCCGAGAGTTTCTCAGGTGCATAACTATATGCATAAATCTTTCCTTCCGTAGATGAAGTGCGGTTGATTCATCCTATCGATTGAGGCATTTTCAAGAATCATGAAAGGTTTGAACGCAGAATGTAATCGTGAAGATACAAATGATGTTTAAGATGAAATCAAGTGGCAAACTTGAAGAATTGCTTAGTTTCATATGTTATAATCATTATTTTTATTCATTTTTAATTGTCCAATCCTGATAGTCCACAGTTAACAGTTCAATAATTCATATATTGTTTAATTTATAATATTCGAATTAATTAATATGTATCATGACCCGTATTCGTCTCAGACTCGATCACAACTCAAAGTATATACATTATTATAGAATTAACCTCAACCCTGTATAGAGAACTCGATCATTACTGCATATAGAGTGTCTATGGTGATTCCAAATAATATATATAGATGCGTCGATATGATATGTCAAAACCTTGTATACGTGTCCCGATATTTAAAGTGCGTAAAATAAATAATAGAATTTAAATGACTAAATTAAATGCGTAAAGTAAATAACAGAAATTAAATGACGATAAATAAAATTGCGATAATTAAATTGCGATAAATAAACTGCGATAAATAAAATGTAATCACTTAGCTAGGAACAGTTAGCTAGGATTTTGTTAGCGTGGATTCTTAACAAAATTTTTCATAGTTAATTTGTTTATTTCTAACAAATTTTATTTTGTCTAATGTTTTCTTCATTATGCCACTTGTTGGATTCTGATAGTGAAATGTTCCATTCTTATTGATTAAAAACGTTCCATATTAATTGATTTCGTTGCGAGGTTTTGACCTCTATATGAGACGTTTTTCAAAGACTGCATTCATTTTTAAAACAAACCATAACCTTTATTTCATAAATAAAGGTTTAAAAAGCTTTACGTAGATTATCAAATAATGATAATCTAAAATATCCTGTTTACACACGACCATTACATAATGGTTTACAATACAAATATGTTACATCGAAATCAGTTTCTTGAATGCAGTTTTTACACAATATCATACAAACATGGACTCCAAATCTTGTCCTTATTTTAGTATGCAACAGCGGAAGCTGTTAGTATTCACCTGAGAATAAACATGCTTTAAACATCAAAAAAAATGTTGGTGAGTTATAGGGTTAACCTATATATATCAAATCGTAACAATAGACCACAAGATTTCATATTTCAATACACATCCCATACATAGAGATAAAAATCATTCATATGGTGAACACCTGGTAACCGACATTAACAAGATGCATATATAAGAATATCCCCATCATTCCGGGACACCCTTCGGATATGATATAAATTTTGAAGTACTAAAGCATCCGGTACTTTGGATGGGGTTTGTTAGGCCCAATAGATCTATCTTTAGGATTCGCGTCAATTAGGGTGTATGTTCCCTAATTCTTAGATTACCAGACTTAATAAAAAGGGGCATATTCGATTTCGATAATTCAACCATAGAATGTAGTTTCACGTACTTGTGTCTATTTTGTAAATCATTTATAAAACCTGCATGTATTCTCATCCCAAAAATATTAGATTTTAAAAGTGGGACTATAACTCACTTTCACAGATTTTTACTTCGTCGGGAAGTAAGACTTGGCCACTGGTTGATTCACGAACCTATAACAATATATACATATATATCAAAGTATGTTCAAAATATATTTACAACACTTTTAATATATTTTGATGTTTTAAGTTTATTAAGTCAGCTGTCCTCGTTAGTAACCTACAACTAGTTGTCCATAGTTAGATGTACAGAAATAAATTGATAAATATTATCTTGAATCAATCCACGACCCAGTGTATACGTATCTCAGTATTGATCACAACTCAAACTATATATATTTTGGAATCAACCACAACCCTGATAGCTAACTCCAACATTCACATATAGAGTGTCTATGGTTGTTCCGAAATATATATAGATGTGTCGACATGATAGGTCGAAACATTGTATACGTGTCTATGGTATCTCAAGATTACATAATATACAATACAAGTTGATTAAGTTATGGTTGGAATAGATTTGTTACCAATTTTCACGTAGCTAAAATGAGAAAAATTATCCAATCTTGTTTTACCCATAACTTCTTCATTTTAAATCCGTTTTGAGTGAATCAAATTGCTATGGTTTCATATTGAACTATATTTTATTAATCTAAACAGAAAAAGTATAGGTTTATAGTCCAAAAAATAAGTTACAAGTCGTTTTTGTAAAGGTAGTCATTTCAGTCGAAAGAACGACGTCTAGATGACCATTTTAGAAAACATACTTCCACTTTGAGTTTAACCATAATTTTTGGATATAGTTTCATGTTCATAATAAAAATCATTTTCCCAGAATAACAACTTTTAAATTAAAGTTTATCATTGTTTTTAATTAACTAACCCAAAACAGCCCGCGGTGTTACTACGACGGCGTAAATCCGGTTTTACGGTGTTTTTCGTGTTTCCAGGTTTTAAATCATTAAGTTAGCATATCATATAGATATAGAAAATGTGTTTAGTTGATTTTAAAAGTCAAGTTAGAAGGATTAACTTTTATTTGCGAACAAGTTTAGAATTAACTAAACTATGTTTAGTGATTACAAGTTTAAACGTTCGAATAAGATAGCTTTATATGTATGAATAGAATGATGTTATGAACATCATTACTACCTCAAGTTCCTTGGATAAACCTACTGGAAATAAAAAAAATGGATCTAGTTTCAAAGGATCCTTGGATGGCTTGAAAGTTCTTGAAGCAGAATCATGACACGAAAACAATTTCAAGTAAGATTTCCACTCGAAATAAGATTGTTATAGTTATAGAAATTGAATTAAAGTTTGAATATGATTATTACCTTGTATTATAAAGATAACCTACTGTAAGTAACAAAGGTTTCTTGATCTTGGATGATTACTTGGAATGGATTTAGAAAACTTGGAAGTAAACTTGCAATCTTGGAAGTATTCTTGATTTTATGAAACTAGAACTTTTGGAATTTATGAAGAACACTTAGAACTTGAAGATAGAAATTGAGAGAGATCAATTAGATGAAGAAAATTGAAGAATGAAAGTGTTTGTAGGTGTTTTTAGTCGTTGGTGTATGGATTAGATATAAAGGATATGTAATTTTGTTTTCATGTAAATAAGTCATGAATGATTACTCATATTTTTGTAATTTTATGAGATATTTCATGCTAGTTGCCAAATGATGGTTCCCACATGTGTTAGGTGACTCACATGGGCTGCTAAGAGCTGATCATTGGAGTGTATATACCAGTAGTACATACATCTAAAAGCTGTGTATTGTACGAGTACGAATACGGGTGCATACGAGTAGAATTGTTGATGAAACTGAACGAGGATGTAATTGTAAGAATTTTTGTTAAGTAGAAGTATTTTGATAAGTGTCTTGAATTCTTTCAAAAGTGTATGAATACATATTAAAACACTACATGTATATACATTTTAACTGAGTCGTTAAGTCATCGTTAGTCGTTACATGTAAATGTTGTTTTGAAACCTTTAGGTTAACGATCTTTTGAATGTTGTTAACCCATTATTTATTATAACAAATGAGATGTTAAATTGTTATATTATCATGATATTATGATATATAATATATCTTAGTATGATATATATATATATACAGTTAAATGTCGTTACAACGATAATCGTTACATATATGTCTCGTTTCGAAATCATTAAGTTAGTAGTCTTATTTTTACATATGTATTTCATTGTTAATACACTTAATAATATATTTACTTATCATTTAACATAATTAACCAAGTGTATCAATATCTTAATATGATTCATATGTACCTAGTAAGACGTTGTTATAACGATAATCGTTATATATATCGTTTTCGAGTTTCTTAAATTAATAGTCTCATTTTTATGTATATAACTCATTGTTAAAATACCTAATGATATACATACTTATAATAAAATCATGTTAACTATATATATAACCATATATATGTCATCGTATAGTTTTTACAAGTTTTAACGTTCGTGAATCACCGGTCAACTTGGGTGGTCAATTGTCTATATGAAACCTATTTCAATTAATCAAGTCTTAACAAGTTTGATTGCTTAACATGTTGGAAACACTTAATCATGTAAATAACAATTTCATTTAATATATATATAAACATGGAAATGTTCGGGTCATTACAGTACCTACCCGTTAAATAAATTTCGTCCCGAAATTTTAAGCAGTTGGAGGTGTTGACGTATCTTCTGGAAATAAATGCGGGTATTTCTTCTTCATCTGATCTTCACGCTCCCAGGTGAACTCGGGTCCTCTATGAGCATTCTATCGAACCTTAACAATCGGTATCTTGTTTTGTTTAAGTCTCTTAACCTCACGATCCATTATTTCGACGGGTTCTTCAATGAATTGAAGTTTTTCATTGATTTGGATTTCGTCCAACGGAATAGTGAGATCTGTAGTGACCCGAACTTTTCCATGTTTATATATATTAATTGAGATTGATATTTACATGATTAAATGTTTCCAACATGTTAAGCAATCAAACTTGTTAAGACTTGATTAATTGAAATATGTTTCATATAGACAATTGACCACCCAAGTTGACCGGTGATTCACGAACGTTAAAACTTGTAAAAACTATACGATGACATATATATGGTTATATATATAGTTAACATGTTTTTATTATAAGTATGTATCTCATTAGGTATTTTAACAATGAGTTATATACATAAAAATGAGACTATTAATTTAAGAAACTCGAAAACGATATATATAACGATTATCGTTATAACAACGTCTTACTAGGTACATATGAATCATATTAAGATATTGATACACTTGGTTAATTATGTTAAATGATAAGTAAATATATTATTAAGTGTATTAACAATGAAATACATATGTAAAAATAAGACTACTAACTTAATGATTTCGAAACGAGACATATATGTAACGATTATCGTTGTAACGACATTTAACTGTATATACATCATACTAAGATATATTATATATCATAATATCATGATAATATAATAATTTAACATCTCATTTGTTATAATAAACAATGGGTTAACAACATTCAACAAGATCGTTAACCTAAAGGTTTCAAAACAACATTTACATGTAACGACTAACGATGACTTAACGACTCAGTTAAAATGTATATACATGTAGTGTTTTAATATGTATTCATACACTTTTGAAAGACTTCAAGACACTTATCAAAATACTTCTACTTAACAAAAATGCTTACAATTACATCCTCGTTCAGTTTCATCAACAATTCTACTCGTATGCACCCGTATTCGTACTCGTACAATACACAGCTTTTAGATGCATGTACTATTGGTATATACACTCCAATGATCAGCTTTTAGCAGCCCATTTGAGTCACCTAACACATGTGGGAACCATCATTTGGCAACTAGCATGAAATATCTCATAAAATTACAAAAATATGAGTAATCATTCATGACTTATTTACATGAAAACAAAATTACATATCCTTTATATCTAATCCATACACCAACGACCAAAAACACCTACAAACACTTTCATTCTTCAATTTTCTTCATCTAATTGATCTCTCTCAAGTTCTATCTTCAAGTTCTAAGTGTTCTTCATATATTTTACAAGTTCTAGTTACATAAAATCAAGAATACTTTCAAGTTTGCTAGCTCACTTCCAATCTTGTAAGGTGATCATCCAACCTCAAGAAATCTTTGTTTCTTACAGTAGGTTATCATTCTAATACAATGTAATAATCATATTCAAACTTTGGTTCAATTTCTATAACTATAACAATCTTATTTCAAGTGATGATCTTACTTGAACTTGTTTTCGTGTCATGATTCTGCTTCAAGAACTTCGAGCCATCCAAGGATCCGTTGAAGCTAGATCCATTTTTCTATTTTCCAGTAGGTTTATCCAAGGAACTTAAGGTAGTAATGATGTTCATAACATCATTCGATTCATACATATAAAGCTATCTTATTCGAAGGTTTAAACTTGTAATCACTAGAACATAGTTTAGTTAATTCTAAACTTGTTCGCAAACAAAAGTTAATCATTCTAACTTGACTTTTAAAATCAACTAAACACATGTTCTATATCTATATGATATGTTAACTTATTGATTTAAAACCTGGAAACACGAAAAACACCGTAAAATCGGATTTACGCCGTCGTAGTAACACCGCGGGCTGTTTTGGGTTAGTTAATTAAAAACTATGATAAACTTTGATTTAAAAGTTTTTATTCTGAGAAAATGATTTTTATTATGAACATGAAACTATATCCAAAAATTATGGTTAAACTCAAAGTGGAAGTATGTTTTCTAAAATGGTCATCTAGACGTCGTTCTTTCGACTGAAATGACTACCTTTACAAAAACGACTTGTAACTTATTTTTCCGACTATAAACCTATACTTTTTCGGTTTAGATTCATAAAATAGATTTCAATATGAAACCATAGCAATTTGATTCACTCAAAACGGATTTAAAATGAAGAAGTTATGGGTAAAACAAGATTGGATAATTTTTCTCATTTTAGCTACGTGAAAATTGGTAACAAATCTATTCCAACCATAACTTAATCAACTTGTATTGTATATTATGTAATCTTGAGATACCATAGACACGTATACAATGTTTCGACCTATCATGTCGACACATCTATATATATTTCGGAACAACCATAGACACTCTATATGTGAATGTTGGAGTTAGCTATACAGGGTTGAGGTTGATTCCAAAATATATATAGTTTGAGTTGTGATCAATACTGAGATACGTATACACTGGGTCATGGATTGATTCAAGATAATATTTATCGATTTATTTCTGTACATCTAATTGTGGACAACTAGTTGTAGGTTACTAACGAGGACAGCTGACTTAATAAACTTAAAACATCAAAATATATTAAAAGTGTTGTAAATATATTTTGAACATACTTTGATATATATGTATATATTGTTATAGGTTCGTGAATCAACCAGTGGCCAAGTCTTACTTCCCGACGAAGTAAAAATCTGTGAAAGTGAGTTATAGTCCCACTTTTAAAATCTAATATTTTTGGGATGAGAATACATGCAGGTTTTATAAATGATTTACAAAATAGACACAAGTACACGAAACTACATTCTATGGTTGAATTATCGAAATCGAATATGCCCCTTTTTATTAAGTCTGGTAATCTAAGAATTAGGGAACAGACACCCTAATTGACGCGAATCCTAAAGATAGATCTATCGGGCTCAACAAGCCCCATCCAAAGTACCGGATGCTTTAGTACTTCGAAATTTATATCATATCCGAAGGGTGTCCCGGAATGATGGGGATATTCTTATATATGCATCTTGTTAATGTCGGTTACCAGGTGTTCACCATATGAATGACTTTTATCTCTATGTATGGGATGTGTATTGAAATATGAAATCTTGTGGTCTATTATTATGATTTGATATATATAGGTTAAACCTATAACTCACCAACATTTTTGTTGACGTTTTAAGCATGTTTATTCTCAGGTGATTATTAAGAGCTTCCGCTGTAGCATACTTAAAAGAGGACAAGATTTGGAGTCCATATTTGTATGATATTGTGTAAAAACTGCATTCAAGAAACTTATTTTGTTGTAACATATTTGTATTGTAAACCATTATGTAATGGTCGTGTGTAAACAGGATATTTTAGATTATCATTATTTGATAATCTACGTAAAGCTTTTTAAACCTTTATTGATGAAATAAAGGTTATGGTTTGTTTTAAAATGAATGCAGTCTTTGAAAAATGTCTCATATAGAGGTCAAAACTTCGCAACGAAATCAATTAATATGGAATGTTTTTAATCAATAAGAACGGGACATTTCAGTTGGTATCCGAGCGTTGGTCTTAGAGAACCAGAATTTTACATTAGTGTGTCTTATCGAGTTTGTTAGGATGCATTAGTGAGTCTGGACTTCGACCGTGTTTACTTGAAAAATGATTGCTTAACAAATTTTGTTGGAAACTATATATTTTTAACATGTGAATATTATGTGATATATTAATCTCTTAACGTGTTTGATATTATGTGATAGATGTCTACCTCTAGAACAAGTTCCATTGACTCACCTAATAATAATGAAGAGTCAAATGTAAATTGGAATGATTCGTGGACTGATTCACAAGTTCCCGAAGAGGAACCGGAAGAAGAGTCGGAACCGGAAGAAGAATCGGAACCGGAAGAAGAATCGGAACCGGATGAAGAAGTAGAACCGGTGGGGGAAATAATAAAACGGTTAAGTAAAAGAAAATCCTCAACCAACCGACCAAGGTTAATTATGGTCAATGGTGTTTCCGCCAAGGAAGCAAAATATTGGGAGGATTACAAATTCTCCGATGAATCGGATTCCGACGAGAATTCCGATGATGTTATAGAAATTACCCCAACTGAATTTAAAAAGGCAAAAGAAAATAATAAGGGAAAGGGCATAAAAATAGAGAAATCTAATTCCAATCCCGATGAACTTTATATGTATCGTCAACCCCCGAAGTCCTTAAGTTGTAACAATGACCCGGGAACCTCTAAACCACCAGGTTTTTCTAAACCGTTGTGGAAAACGACAGTTAGTATTAGGGGAACATCATATATCCCTAGAAACTTGGCAAAACGAACCAAAACCGAAGAAGAAGAAACGAGCGAGTCGGAATAAGATAGTTGTATTCGTGTGGTGTAATATATGTAATATAGTGTGCTTATGCTTTATGATATATGTAAAAATTGCTTGTATTAATAAGTATTTTTTTATGAATCTAACTCTTGTCTATTTTACAGTTTAAAAACACAAAATGGATAGACAACCCAATATTTTAAGAGACCTACCCGGAGACATGATTGATGAAATCTTGTCTAGAGTCGGTCAGAATTCCTCGGCACAACTATTTAAGGCGAGATCAGTTTGTAAGACATTCGAAGAACGTTCTAAGAATGTCTTGGTTTATAAGAGACTTTCGTTTGAAAGATGGGGGATATCACATTGGGAAACCCATAAGTTACGATGTGTTTACTTTGACGCATATATTGCGGGGAACCCAAATGCTATTTTACTCAACGGGTTAAGAAATTATTTTGACTCAATATATCCGAATATTGGACTTCGTGATTTAGAAAAAGCGGCTAACATGCAACATAAAGAAGCATGTTATGCTTACGGATTAGTAATGTTCGCTTCTCACCAAAGTGAGAACAAGAACATCGGGCTACAACTATTAAACAAAACGTTTCCACAAGTGACGGAGTCGGTAATTGGGGTAAGAAATCAGGTTTTTAGATTGTTACGGGACTGTTGGACATTACGTAACCCTCGTCCCTTTGACGACGTTACAACACGCTGTCTTATCAACGGCCATAACGGTTATGTTCCACAAGACCAAGGATGGGAAGTAATCCTAGTAAAACCAGAATGCATGACTTGTTTCTGGACGTATGAATTACGTGTCTTTATTCCCTTTGCTGAACGACTTGTGTACTAGCTAGAATTATCTTCACAACTATCTTGTATCAAAGTTATTGTGTGCTATATTTCATGCTTTATGTAAAATAAGCGGTATTGTAAGTTTGTAAAATATTGTATAAAAGTTTGAACGCGAAATATTATTATAATCAGTTTTTCATATAGAATTGTAGTAGTTGAATTGTATATTAGCTACTAAGTATGAACTTAACGGGTAGGTACTACCCGAATTTAAACTTATAAAATGCTAATATGAAGAAAAAGCTTTTATAAATGAGTTCATATTATGCTACGAAATACTATTAACTACTCTTAATATTCTGTATGATTAACTTGTTCCATTTGACTATTCTAAAGGAAATGGCACCGACTACTCGACACACCGTGAATATGAATGAAGAAGAATTCCGTACTTTTCTAGCTTCAAACATAGCCGCAGTACAGGCTGCGCTACATACCAACAATAACCTTGGATCTAGCAGTACAGGAAATCGTGTAGGATGCACCTACAAAGAATTCACTGCCTGCAAACCTTTGGAATTTGATGGAACCGAAGGACCGATCGGATTGAAACGGTGGACCGAGAAGGTCGAATCGGTGTTTGCCATAAGTAAGTGTACTGAAGAGGACAAAGTGAAGTACGCTACGCATACCTTCACAGGTTCTGTGTTAACATGGTGGAATACCTATCTAGAGCAAGTGGGACAAGACGATGCGTACGCACTACCGTGGTCAGCATTCAAGCACTTGATGAACGAGAAGTACCGTCCCAGAACCGAGGTCAATAAGCTCAAGACAGAACTTAGAGGGTTACGAACCCAAGGATTTGATATTACCACGTACGAAAGACGATTCACAGAATTGTGCCTATTGTGTCCAGGAGCATTCGAAGATGAGGAAGAGAAGATCGACGCGTTTGTGAAAGGATTACCGGAAAGAATCCAAGAAGATATAAGTTCACACGAGCCCGCCTCTATACAACAGGCATGTAGAATGGCTCACAAACTAGTGAACCAGATTGAAGAAAGAATTAAAGAACAGACTGCTAAATAGGCCAATGTGAAGCAAGTCAAAAGAAAGTGGGAGGAAAACGGTGATAAGAATCACCAATACAACAACAGCAATTACAACAATAATTGCAACAATTATCCCAACAATCGCAACATCAATCGCAACTACAACAAACGGCCCCACAACAATAACAACAACAACAACAACAACAACAGCAACTACAACAATCATCCCAACAACAATAATAACTGCAACAACAACAACAATCAGAAGCAGCTATGCCAAAGGTGTGAAAAGTATCACTCGGGGTTCCGCACCAAATTTTACAACAAGTGTAAAAGAAATGGTCATAGCGTGGCGAAGTGTGAGGTCTACGGACCAGGGGTTAATAGAACGAAAGGAACAAATGGTGTCGGAATGAGTAATGGCGGAGCAAGTAGTGTCGGAGCAAGTTATGCCAATGTAGTTTGTTATAAATGTGGAAAACTGGGCCACATTATTAGAAATTGCCCGAACCAGGAGAACACGAATGGACAAGGCCGCGGAAGAGTTTTCAATATTAATGCGGCAGAGGCACAGGAAGACCCGGAGCTTGTTATGGGTACGTTTCTTATTGACAATAAATCTGCTTACGTTTTATTTGATTCGGGTGCGGATAGAAGCTATATGAGTAGAGATTTTTGTGCTAAATTAAGTTGTCCATTGACGCCTTTGGATAGTAAATTTTTACTCGAATTAGCAAATGGTAAATTAATTTCAGCAGATAATATATGTCGGAATCGAGAAATTAAACTGGTTAGCGAAACATTTAAGATTGATTTGATACCAGTAGAGTTAGGGAGTTTTGATGTGATAATCGGTATGGACTGGTTGAAAGAAGTGAAAGCAGAGATCGTCTGTTACAAAAATGCAATTCGCATTATACGAGAAAAAGGAAAACCCTTAATGGTGTACGGAGAAAAGGGCAACACGAAGCTACATCTTATTAGTAATTTGAAGGCACAAAAACTAATAAGAAAAGGTTGCTATGCTGTTCTAGCACACGTCGAGAAAGTACAAACTAAAGAAAAGAGCATCAATGATGTTCCCATTGCAAAAGAATTTCCCGATGTATTTCCGAAAGAATTACCGGGATTACCCCCACATCGATCTGTTGAATTTCAAATAGATCTTGTACCAGGAGCTGCACCAATAGCTCGTGCTCCTTACAGACTCACACCCAGCGAGATGAAAGAACTGCAAAGCCAATTACAAGAACTTTTAGAGCGTGGTTTCATTCGACCAAGCACATCACCGTGGGGAGCTCCTGTTTTGTTTGTCAAGAAAAAAGATGGTACATTCAGGTTGTGTATCGACTACCGAGAGTTGAACAAACTTACCATCAAGAACCGCTACCCACTACCGAGAATCGACGACTTATTTGATCAACTACAAGGCTCGTCTGTTTATTCAAAGATTGACTTACGTTTCGGGTATCATCAAATGCGGGTAAAAGAAGATGATATTCCAAAGACTGCTTTCAGAACACGTTACGGTCATTACGAGTTTATGGTCATGCCGTTTGGTTTAACTAATGCACTAGCTGTGTTCATGGACCTTATGAACCGAGTGTGTGGACCATACCTTGACAAGTTTGTCATTATTTTCATTGATGACATACTTATTTACTCAAAGAATGACCAAGAACACGGTGAACATTTGAGAAAGGTGTTAGAAGTATTGAGGAAAGAAGAATTGTACGCTAAGTTTTCAAAGTGTGCATTTTGGTTGGAAGAAGTTCAATTCCTCGGTCACATAGTGAACAAAGAAGGTATTAAGGTGGATCTGGCAAAGATAGAAACTGTTGAAAAGTGGGAAACCCCGAAAACTCCGAAACACATACGCCAGTTTTTAGGACTAGCTGGTTACTACAGAAGGTTCATCCAAGATTTTTCCAGAATAGCAAAACCCTTGACTGCATTAACGCATAAAGGGAAGAAATTTGAATGGAATGATGAACAAGAGAAAGCGTTTCAGTTATTGAAGAAAAAGCTAACTACGGCACCTATATTGTCATTGCCTGAAGGGAATGATGATTTTGTGATTTATTGTGACGCATCAAAGCAAGGTCTCGATTGTGTATTAATGCAACGAACGAAGGTGATTGCTTATGCGTCTAGACAATTGAAGATTCACGAACAAAATTATACGACGCATGATTTGGAATTAGGAGCGGTTGTTTTTGCATTAAAGACTTGGAGGCACTACTTATATGGGGTCAAAAGTATTATATATACTGACCACAAAAGTCTTCAACACATATTTAATCAGAAACAACTGAATATGAGGCAGCGTAGGTGGATTGAATTGTTGAATGATTACGACTTTGAGATTCGTTACCACCCAGGGAAGGCAAATGTGGTAGCCGATGCCTTGAGCAGGAAGGACAGAGAACCCATTCGAGTAAAATCTATGAATATAATGATTCATAATAACCTTACTACTCAAATAAAGGAGGCGCAACAAGGAGTTTTAAAAGAGGGAAATTTAAAGGATGAAATAGCCAAAGGATCGAAGAAGCATCTTAATATTCAGGAAGATGGAACCCGGTATAGGGCTGAAAGGATTTGGGTACCAAAATTTGGAGATATGAGAGAAATGGTACTTAGAGAAGCTCATAAAACCAGATACTCAATACATCCTGGAACGGGGAAGATGTACAAGGATCTCAAGAAACATTTTTGGTGGCCGGGTATGAAAGCCGATGTTTTGATACTATTTGGGTAATAGTTGATCGTCTAAATTGCCAATATAATAGTATCAAAACCCACCAAAAATAGTTGATCGTCTAAATTGCCAATATAATAGTACCAAAGCCTGATGGTTTTTAGACGATTAACTATTACCCAAATAGTATCAAAACATCGGCTTTCATACCCGGCCACCAAAAAAGTTTCTTGAGATCCTTGTACATCTTCCCCGTTCCAGGATGTATTGAGTATCTGGTTTTATGAGCTTCTCTAAGTACCATTTCTCTCATATCTCCAAATTTTGGTACCCAAATCCTTTCAGCCCTATATCGGGTTCCGTCTTCTCGAATATTAAGATGCTTCTCCGATCCTTTGGGTATTTCATCCTTTAAATTTCCCTCTTTTAAAACTCCTTATTGCGCCTCCTTTATTTGAGTAGTAAGGTTAGTGTGAATCATTATATTCATAGATTTTACTCGAATGGGTTCTCTGTCCTTTCTGCTCAAGGCGTCGGCTACCACATTTGCCTTCCCCGGGTGGTAACGAATCTCAAAGTCATAATCATTCAACAATTCAATCCACCTACGCTGCCTCATATTCAGTTGTTTCTGATTAAATATGTGTTGAAGACTTTTGTGGTCGGTATATATAATACTTTTGACCCCATATAAGTAGTGCCTCCAAGTCTTTAATGCAAAAACAACCGCGCCTAATTCCAAATCATGCGTCGTATAATTTTTCTCGTGAATCTTCAATTGTCTAGACGCATAAGCAATCACCTTCGTTCATTGCATTAATACACAACCGAGACCTTGCTTTGATGCGTCACAATAAATCACAAAATCATCATTCCCTTCAGGCAATGATAATATAGGTGCCGTAGTTAGCTTTTTCTTCAATAATTGAAACGCCTTCTCTTGTTCATCCTTCCATTCAAATTTCTTCCCTTTATGCGTTAATGCAGTCAAGGGTTTTGCTATTTTGGAGAAATCTTGGATGAATCTTCTGTAGTAACCAGCCAATCCTAAAAATTGGCGTATATGCTTCGGAGTTTTTGGGGTTTCCCACTTTTCAACGGTTTCGATCTTTGCCGGGTCCACCTGGATACCTTCTTTGTTCACTATGTGGCCGAGGAATTGAACTTCTTCCAACCAAAATGCACACTTTGAAAACTTAGCGTACAGTTTTTCTTTCCTCAATACTTCTAGCACTTTTCTCAAATGTTCTTCGTGCTCTTGATCATTCTTTGAGTAAATAAGTATGTCATCGATGAAAACAATGACAAACTTGTCAAGATATGGCCCACACACTCGGTTCATAAGGTCCATGAACACAGCTGGTGTGTTAGTCAATCCAAACGGCATAACCATAAACTCGTAATGACCATAACGCGTCCTAAAAGCAGTTTTTGGAATATCATCCTCCTTTACTCGCATTTGATGATATCCAGAACGTATATCGATCTTCGAATAAACCGACGAGCCTTGTAGTTGATCAAATAAGTCGTCAATTCTCGGCAGTGGATAGCGGTTTTTGATGGCAAGTTTGTTCAACTCTCTGTAGTCAATACACAACCTAAATGTACCATCTTTCTTCTTGACAAACAAAACAGGAGCTCCCCATGGTGATGTGCTTGGTCGAATGAAACCACGTTCTAATAGTTCTTGCAGTTGACTTTGCAGTTCTTTCATCTCGCTGGGTGCGAGTCTATAAGGAGCACGAGCTATTGGTGCAGCTCCTGGTACAAGATCTATTTGAAATTCAACGGATCGATGTGGGGGTAATCCCGGTAATTCTTTCGGAAATACATCGGGAAATTCTTTTGCGACGGGAACATCATTGATGCTCTTTTCTTCAGTTTGTACTTTCTCGACGTGTGCTAGAATAGCATAGCAACCTTTTCTTATTAGTTTTTGTGCCTTCAAATTATTAATAAGATGTAGCTTCATGTTGCCCTTTTCTCCGTACACCATTAAGGGTTTTCCTTTTTCTCGTATAATGCGAATTGCATTTTTGTAACAAACGATCTCTACTTTCACTTCTTTCAACCAGTCCATACCGATTATCACATCAAAACTCCCTAACTCTACTGGTATCAAGTCAATCTTAAATGTTTCGCTAACCAGTTTAATTTCTCGATTCCGACATATATTATCTGCTGAAATTAATTTACCATTTGCTAATTCGAGTAAAAAGTTACTATCCAAAGGCGTCAATGGACAACTTAATTTAGCACAAAAATCTCTACTCATATAGCTTCTATCCGCACCCGAATCAAATAAAACGTAAGCAGATTTATTGTCAATAAGAAACGTACCCGTAACAAGCTCTGGGTCTTCATGTGCCTCTGCTGCATTAATATTGAAAACTCTTCCGCGGCCTTGTCCATTCGTGTTCTCCTGGTTCGGGCAATTTCTAATAATGTGGCCCAGTTTTCCACATTTATAACAAACTACATTGGCATAACTTGCTCCGACACTACTTGCTCCGCCATTACTCGTTCCGACACCATTTGTTCCTTTCGTTCTGTTAACCCCTGGTCCGTAGACCTCACACTTCGCCGCGCTATGACCATTTCTTTTACACTTGTTGCAAAATTTGGTGCAGAACCCCGAGTGATACTTTTCACACCTTTGGCATAGCTGCTTCTGATTGTTGTTGTTGTTGTTGCGGTTCTTATTGTTGTTGGGATGATTGTTGTAGTTGTTGTTGTTGTTGTTGTTGTTGTTGTTGTTGTTGTTGTTGTTGTTGTTGTTGTTGTTGTTGGTTGTAGTTGCGACTGATGTTGCGATTGTTGGGATAATTGTTGCGATTATTATTGTAATTGCTGTTGTTGTTGTATTGGTGATTCTTATCACCGTTTTCCTCCCACTTTCTTTTGACTTGCTTCACATTGGCCTCTTCAGCAGTCTGTTCTTTAATTCTTTCTTCAATCTGGTTCACTAGTTTGTGAGCCATTCTACATGCATGTTTTATGGAGGCGGGCTCGTGTGAACTTATATCTTCTTGGATTCTTTCCGGTAATCCTTTCACAAACGCGTCGATCTTCTCTTCCTCATCTTCGAACGCTCCCGGACACAATAGGCATAATTCTGTGAATCGTCTTTCGTACGTGATAATATCAAATCCTTGAGTTCGTAACCCTCTAAGTTCTGTCTTTAGCTTATTGACCTCGATTCTGGGACGGTACTTCTCGTTCATCAAGTGCTTGAATGCTGACCACGGTAGTGCGTACGCATCATCTTGTCCCACTTGCTCTAGATAGGTATTCCACCATGTTAACGCAGAACCTGTGAAGGTATGCGTAGCGTACTTCACTTTGTCCTCTTCAGTACACTTACTTATGGCAAACACCGATTCGACCTTCTCGGTCCACCGTTTCAATCCGATCGGTCCTTCGGTTCCATCAAATTCCAAAGGTTTGCAGGCAGTGAATTCTTTGTAGGTGCATCCTACACGATTTCCTGTACTGCTAGATCCAAGGTTATTGTTGGTATGTAGCGCAGCCTGTACTGCGGCTATGTTTGAAGCTAGAAAAGTACGGAATTCCTCTTCATTCATATTCACGGTATGTCGAGTAGTCGGTGCCATTTCCTTCAAAATAGTCAAATGGAACAAGTTAATCATACAGAATATTAAGAGTAGTTAATAGTATTTCGTAGCATAATATGAACTCATTTATAAAAGCTTTTTCTTCATATTAGCATTTTATAAGTTTAAATTCGGGTAGTACCTACCCGTTAAGTTCATACTTAGTAGCTAATATACAATTCAACTACTACAATTCTATATGAAAAATTGATTATAATAATATTTCGCGTTCAAACTTTTATACAATATTTTACAAACTTACAATACCGCTTATTTTACATAGAGCATGAAATATAGCACAAAATAACTTTGATACAAGATAGTTGTGAAGATAATTCTAGCTAATACACAAGTCGTTCAGCAAAGGCAATAAAGACACGTAATTCATACGTCCAGAAATAAGTCATGCATTCTGATTTTACTAGGACTACTTCCCATCCTTGGTCTTGTGGAACATAACCGTTATGGCCGTTGATAAGACAGCGTGTTGTAACGTCGTCAAAGGGACGAGGGTTACGTAATGACCAACAGTCTCGTAATAACCTAAAAACCTCATTTCTTACCCCAATTACCGACTCCGTCACTAGTGGGAACGTTTTGTTTAATAGTTGTAGCCCGATGTTCTTTTTCTAACTTTGGTGAGAAGCGAACATTACTAACCCGTAAGCATAGCATGCTTCTTTATGTTGCATGTTAGCCACTTTTTCTAAATCATGAAGTCCTATATTCAGATACATTGAGTCAAAATAATTTCTTAACCCGTTGCGTAAAATAGCATTTGGGTTCCCCGCAATATATGCGTCAAAGTAAACACATCGTAACTTATGGGTTTCCCAATGTGATATCCCCCATCTTTCAAATGAAAGTCTCTTATAAACCAAGACATTCTTGGAACGTTCTTCGAATGTCTTACAAACTGATTTCGCCGTAAATAGTTGTGCCGAAGAATTCTGACCGACTCTAGATAAGATTTCATCAATCATGTCTCCGGGTAGGTCTCTTAAAATATTGGGTTGTCTATCCATTTTGTGTTTTTATACTGTAAAATAGACAAGAGTTAGATTTATATAAAAAAATACTTATTAATACAAGCAATTTTACATATATCATAAAGCATAAGCACACTATATTACATATATTACACCACACGAATACAACTATCTTATTCCGACTCGCTCGTTTCTTCTTCTTCGGTTTTGGTTCATTTTGCCAAGTTTCTAGGGATATATGATATTCCCCTAATACGAGCTGTCGTTTTCCACAACGGTTTAGAAAAACCTGGTGGTTTAGAGGTTCCCGGGTCATTGTTACAACTTAAGGGCTTCGGGGGTTGACGATGTAGTGACCCGAACTTTTCCATGTTTATATATATTAAATGAAATTGTTATTTACATGATTAAGTGTTTCCAACATGTTAAGCAATCAAACATGTTAAGACTTGATTAATTGAAATAGGTTTCATATAGACAATTGACCACCCAAGTTGATCGGTGATTCACGAATGTTAAAACTTGTAAAAACTATACGATGACATATATATGGTTATATATATAGTTAACATGATTTTATTATAAGTATGTATCTCATTAGGTATTTTAACAATGAGTTATATACATAAAAATGAGACTATTAATTTAAGAAACTCGAAAACGATATATATAACGATTATCGTTATAACAACGTCTTACTAGGTACATATGAATCATATTAAGATATTTATACACTTGGTTAATTATGTTAAATGATAAGTAAATATATTATTAAGTGTATTAACAATGAAATACATATGTAAAAATAAGACTACTAACTTAATGATTTCGAAACGAGACATATATGTAACGATTATCGTTGTAACGACATTTAACTGTATATACATCATACTAAGATATATTATATATCATAATATCATGATAATATAACAATTTAACATCTCATTTGTTATAATAAACAATGGGTTAACAACATTCAACAAGACCGTTAACCTAAAGGTTTCAAAACAACATTTACATGTAACGACTAACGATGACTTAACGACTCAGTTAAAATGTATATACATGTAGTGTTTTAATATGTATTCATACACTTTTGAAAGACTTCAAGACACTTATCAAAATACTTCTACTTAACAAAAATGCTTACAATTACATCCTCGTTCAGTTTCATCAACAATTCTACTTGTATGCACCCGTATTCGTACTCGTACAATACACAGCTTTTAGATGTATGTACTATTGGTATATACACTCTAATGATCAGCTCTTAGCAGCCCATGTGAGTCACCTAACACATGTGGGAACCATCATTTGGCAACTAGCATAAAATATCTCATAAAATTACAAAAATATGAGTAATCATTCATGACTTATTTACATGAAAACAAAATTACATATCCTTTATATATAATCCATACACCAACGACCAAAAACACCTACAAACACTTTCATTCTTCAATTTTCTTCATATAATTGATCTCTCTCAAGTTCTATCTTCAAGTTCTAAGTGTTCTTCATAAATTCCAAAAGTTCTAGTTTCATAAAATCAAGAATACTTCCAAGATTGCAAGTTTACTTCCAAGTTTTCTAAATCCATTCCAAGTAATCATCCAAGATCAAGAAACCTTTATTACTTATAATAGGTTATCTTTCTAATACAAGGTAATAATCATATTCAAACTTTAATTCAATTTCTATAACTATAACAATCTTATTTCGAGTGGAAATCTTACTTGAAATTGTTTTCGTGTCATGATTCTGCTTCAAGAACTTTCAAGCCATCCAAGGATCCTTTGAAGCTAGATCTATTTTTCTCATTTCCAGTAGATTTATCCAAGGAACTTGAGGTAGTAATGATGTTCATAACATCATTCGATTCATACATATAAAGCTATCTTATTCGAAGGTTTAAACTTGTAATCACTAGAACATAGTTTAGTTAATTCTAAACTTGTTCGCAAATAAAAGTTAATCCTTCTAAATTGACTTTTAAAATCAACTAAACACATGTTCTATATCTATATGATATGCTAACTTAATGATTTAAAACCTGGAAAAACGAAAAACACCGTAAAACCGGATTTACGCCGTCGTAGTAACACCGCGGGCTGTTTTGGGTTAGTTAATTAAAAACTATGATAAAATTTGATTTAAAAGTTGTTATTCTGAGAAAATGATTTTTATTATGAACATGAAACTATATCCAAAAATTATGGTTAAACTCAAAGTGGAAGTATGTTTTCTAAAATGGTCATCTAGACGTCGTTCTTTCGACTGAAATGACTACCTTTACAAAAACGACTTGCAACTTATTTTTCCGACTATAAACCTATACTTTTTCTGTTTAGATTCATAAAATAGAGTTCAATATGAAACCATAGCAATTTGATTCACTCAAAACGGATTTAAAATGAAGAAGTTATGGGTAAAACAAGATTGGATAACTTTTCTCATTTTAGCTACGTGAAAATTGGTAACAAATCTATTCCAACCATAACTTAATCAACTTGTATTGTATATTATGTAATCTTGAGATACCATAGACACGTATAAATTGTTTCGACCTATCATGTCGACACATCTATATATATTTCGGAACAACCATAGACACTCTATATGTGAATGTTGGAGTTAGCTATACAGGGTTGAGGTTGATTCCAAAATATATATAGTTTGAGTTGTGATCAATACTGAGATACGTATACACTGGGTCGTGGATTGATTCAAGATAATATTTATCGATTTATTTCTGTACATCTAACTGTGGACAACTAGTTGTAGGTTACTAACGAGGACAGCTGACTTAATAAACTTAAAACATCAAAATATATTAAAAGTGTTGTAAATATATTTTGAACATACTTTGATATATATGTATATATTGTTATAGATTCGTGAATCAACCAGTGGCCAAGTCTTACTTCCCGACGAAGTAAAAATCTGTGAAAGTGAGTTATAGTCCCACTTTTAAAATCTAATATTTTTGGGATGAGAATACATGCAGGTTTTATAAATGATTTACAAAATAGACACAAGTACGTGAAACTACATTCTATGGTTGAATTATCGAAATCGAATATGCCCCTTTTTATTAAGTCTGGTAATCTAAGAATTAGGGAACAGACACCCTAATTGACGCGAATCCTAAAGATAGATCTATTGGGCCTAACAAACCCCATCCAAAGTACCGGATGCTTTAGTACTTCGAAATTTATATCATATCCGAAGGGTGTCCCGGAATGATGGGGATATTCTTATATATATGCATCTTGTTAATGTCGGTTACCAGGTGTTTACCATATGAATGATTTTTATCTCTATGTATGGGATGTGTATTGAAATATGAAATCTTGTGGTCTATTGTTACGATTTGATATATATAGGTTAAACCTATAACTCACCAACATTTTTGTTGACGTTTAAAGCATGTTTATTCTCAGGTGAATACTAAGAGCTTCCGCTGTTGCATACTAAAATAAGGACAAGATTTGGAGTCCATGTTTATATGATATTGTGTAAAAACTGCATTCAAGAAACTGATTTCGATGTAACATATTTGTATTGTAAACCATTATGTAATGGTCGTGTGTAAACAGGATATTTTAGATTATCATTATTTGATAATCTACGTAAAGCTTTTTAAACCTTTATTTATGAAATAAAGGTTATGATTTGTTTTAAAAATGAATGCAGTCTTTGAAAAACGTCTCATATAGAGGTCAAAACCTCGCAACGAAATCAATTAATATGGAACGTTTTTTATCAATAAGAACAGGACATTTCAGTTGGTATCCGAGCGTTGGTCTTAGAGAACCAAAAAATTTGCATTAGTGTGTCTTATCGAGTTTGTTAGGATGCATTAGTGAGTCTGGACTTCGACCGTGTTTTCTTTAAAAACGATTGCTTAACATTTTTGTTGGAAACTATATATTATTAACATGTATATATTATGTGATATATTAATCTCTTAACATGTTTGATATTGTGTGATAGATGTCTACCTCTAGCACAAATCCCATTGACTCACCTAATAATAACGAAGAGTCGAATATATATTGGACTGATTCACAAGTTCCCGAAGAGGAACCGGAAGAAGAATCAGAACCGGAAGAAGAATCAGAACCGGAAGAGGAGGAACCGGAGGAGGAAATAGAACCGGTGGGGGAAATAATAAAATGGTTAAGTAAAAGAAAATCCTCAACCAACCGACCAAGGTTAATTATGGTCAATGGTGTTTCCGCCAAGGAAGCAAAATATTGGGAGGATTACCAATTCTCCGATGAATCGGATTCCGACGAGAATTCCGATGATGTTATAGAAATTACCCCAACTGAATTTAAAAAAGCAAAAGAAAATAATAAGGGAAAGGGCATAAAAATAGAGAAATCTAATTCCAACCCCGATGAACTTTATATGTATCGTCAACCCCCGAAGTCCTTAAGTTGTAACAATGACCCGGGAACCTCTAAACCACCAGGTTTTTCTAAACCGTTGTGGAAAACGACAGTTAGTATTAGGGGAACATCATATATCCCTAGAAACTTGGCAAAACGAACCAAAACCGAAGAAGAAGAAACGAGCGAGTCGGAATAAGATAGTTGTATTCGTGTGGTGTAATATATGTAATATAGTGTGCTTATGCTTTATGATATATGTAAAAATTGCTTGTATTAATAAGTAATTTTTTTTATGAATCTAACTCTTGTCTATTTTACAGTTTAAAAACACAAAATGAATAGACAACCCAATATTTTAAGAGACCTACCCGGAGACATGATTGATGAAATCTTGTCTAGAGTCGGTCAGAATTCCTCGGCACAACTATTTAAGGCGAAATCAGTTTGCAAGACATTCGAAGAACGTTCCAAGAATGTCTTGGTTTATAAGATACTTTCGTTTAAAAGATGGGGGATATCACATTGGGAAACCATAAGTTACGATGTGTTTACTTTGACGCATATATTGCGGGGAACCCAAATGCTATTTTACGCAACGGGTTAAGAAATTATTTTGACTCAATGTATCCGAATATAGGACTTCATGATTTAGAAAAAGCGGCTAACATGCAACATAAAGAAGCATGCTATGCTTACGGGTTAGTAATGTTCGCTTCTCACCAAAGTGAGAAAAAGAACATCGGGCTACAGCTATTAAACAAAACGTTCTCACAAGTGACGGAGTCAGTAATTGGGGTAAGAAATGAAGTTTTTAGGTTATTACGAGACTGTTGGTCATTACGTAACCCTCGTCCCTTTGACGACGTTACAACACGCTGTCTTATCAACAGCCATAACGGTTATGTTCCACAAGACCAAGGATGGGAAGTAGTCCTAGTAAAACCAGAATGCATGACTTGTTTCTGGACGTATGAATTACGTGTCTTTATTGCCTTTGCTGAACGACTTGTGTACTAGCTAGAATTATCTTCACAACTATCTTGTATCAAAGTTATTGTGTGCTATATTTCATGCTTTATGTAAAATAAGCGGTATTGTAAGTTTGTAAAATATTGTATAAAAGTTTGAACGCGAAATATTATTATAATCAGTTTTTCATATAGAATTGTAGTAGTTGAATTGTATATTAGCTACTAAGTATGAACTTAACGGGTAGGTACTACCCGAATTTAAACTTATAAAACGCTAATATGAAGAAAAAGCTTTTATAAATGAGTTCATATTATGCTACGAAATACTATTAACTACTCTTAATATTCTGTATGATTAACTTGTTCCATTTGACTATTTTGAAGGAAATGGCACCGACTACTCGACACACCGTGAATATGAATGAAGAGGAATTCCGTACTTTTCTAGCTTCAAACATAGCCGCAGTACAGGCTGTGCTACATACCAACAATAACCTTGGATCTAGCAGTACAGGAAATCATGTAGGATGCACCTACAAAGAATTCACTGCCTGCAAACCTTTGGAATTTGATGGAACCGAAGGACCGATCGGATTGAAACGGTGGACCGAGAAGGTCGAATCAGTGTTTGCCATAAGTAAGTGTACTGAAGAGGACAAAGTGAAGTACGCTACGCATACCTTCACAGGTTCTTCGTTAACATGGTGGAATACCTATCTAGAGCAAGTGGGACAAGATGATGCTTACGCACTACCGTGGTCAGCATTCAAGCACTTGATGAACGAGAAGTAGCGTCCCAGAACCGAGGTCAATAAGCTCAAGACAGAACTTAGAGGGTTACGAAACCAAGGATTTGATATTACCACGTAAAAAAGATGATTCACAGAATTGTGCCTATTGTGTCCGGGAGCATTCGAAGATGAGGAAGAGAAGATCGACGCGTTTGTGAAAGGATTACCGGAAAGAATCCAAGAAGATATAAGTTCACACGAGCCCGCCTCCATACAACAGGCATGTAGAATGGCTCATAAACTAGTGAACCAGATTGAGGAAAGAATTAAAGAACAGACGGCTGAAGAGGCCAATGTGAAGCAAGTCAAAAGAAAGTGGGAGGAAAACGGTGATAAGAATCACCAATACAACAACAACAGCAATTAAAATAATAATCGCAACAATTATCCCAACAATCGCAACATCAATCGCAACTACAACAAACGGCCCAACAACAACAACAACAACAGCAACTACAACAATCATCCCAATAACAATAACAACCGCAACAACAACAATCAGAAGCAGCTATGCCAAAGGTGTGAAAAGTATCACTCGGGGTTCTGCACCAAATTTTGCAACAAGTGTAAAAGAAATGGTCATAGCGCGGCGAAGTGTGAGGTCTACGGACCAGGGGTTAACAGAACGAAAGGAATAAATGGTGTCGGAACGAGTAATGGTGGAGTAAGTAGTGTCGGAGCAAGTTATGCCAATGTAGTTTGTTATAAATGTGGAAAACCGGGCCACATTATTAGAAATTGCCCGAACCAGGAGAACACGAATGGACAAGGCCGCAGAAGAGTTTTCAATATTAATGCGGCAGAGGCACAGGAAGACCCGGAGCTTGTTACGGGTACGTTTCTTATTGACAATAAATCTGCTTACGTTTTATTTGATTCGGGTGCGGATAGAAGCTATATTAGTAGAGATTTTTGTGCTAAATTAAGTTGTCCATTGACGCCGTTGGATAGTAAATTTTTACTCGAATTAGCAAACGGTAAATTAATTTTAGCAGATAATATATGCCGAAATCGAGAAATTAAACTGGGTAGCGAAATATTTAAGATTGATTTGATACCAGTAGAGTTAGGGAGTTTTGATGTAATAGTTGGCATGGACTGGCTGAAGAAGGTGAAAGCAGAGATCGTATGTTATAAAAATGCAATTCGCATTGTACGAGAAGAAGGAGAACCCTTAATGGTGTACGGAGAAAAGGGCAACATGAAGCTACATCTTATTAGTAATTTGAAGGCATAAAAACTAATAAGAAAAGGTTGCTATGCTGTTCTAGCACATGTCGAGAAAGTACAAACTGAAGAAAAGAGCATCAATGATGTTCCCGTCGCAAAAGAATTTCCTGATGTATTTTCGAAAGAATTACCGGGACTACCTCTACATCGATCTGTTGAATTTCAAATAGATCTTGTACCAGGAGCTGCACCAATAGCTCGTGCTCCTTATAGACTCGCACTCAGCGAGATGAAAGAACTGCAAAGCCAACTGCAAGAACTATTAGAATGTGGTTTCATTCGACCAAGCACATCACCATGGGGAGCTCCTGTTTTGTTTGTCAAGAAGAAGGATGGTACATTTAGGTTGTGTATTAACTACAGAGAGTTGAACAAACTTACCATCAAAAACCGTTATCCACTGCCGAGAATTAACGACTTATTTGATCAACTACAAGGCTCGTCGGTTTATTCGAAGATCGATTTACGTTCTGGATATCATCAAATGCGAGTAAAGGAGGATGATATTCCAAAAATTGCTTTTAGGACGCGTTATGGTCATTACGAGTTTATGGTTATGCCATTTGGATTGACTAACGCACCAGCTGTGTTCATGGACCTTATGAACCGAGTGTGTGGGCCATATCTTGACAAGTTTGTCATTGTTTTCATCGATGACATACTTATTTACTCAAAGAATGATCAAGAGCACGAAGAACATTTGAGAAAAGTGCTAGAAGTATTGAGGAAAGAAAAACTGTACGCTAAGTTTTCAAAGTGTGCATTTTGGTTGGAAGAAGTTCAATTCCTCGGTCACATAGTGAACAAAGAAGGTATCCAGGTGGACCCGACAAAGATCGAAACCGTTAAAAAGTGGGCAACCCCAAAAACTCCGAAGCATATACGTCAATTTTTAGGATTGGCTGGTTACTACAGAAGATTCATCCAAGATTTCTCCAAAATAGCAAAACCCTTGACTGCATTAACGCATAAAGGGAAGAAATTTGAATGGAAGGATGAACAAGAAAAGGCATTTCAATTATTGAAGAAAAAGCTAACTACGGCACCTATATTGTCATTACCTGAAGGGAATGATGATTTTGTGATTTATTGTGACGCATCAAAGCAAGGTCTCGGTTGTGTATTAATGCAACGGACGAAGGTGATTGCTTATGCGTCTAGACAATTGAAGATTCACGAGCAAAATTATACGACGCATGATTTGGAATTAGGCGCGGTTGTTTTTGCATTAAAGACTTAGAGGCACTACTTATATGGGGTCAAAAGTATTATATATACCGACCACAAAAGTCTTCAACACATATGTAATCAGAAACAACTGAATATGAGGCAGCGTAGGTGGATTGAATTGTTGAATGATTACGACTTTGAGATTCGTTACCACCCGGGGAAGGCAAATGTGGTAGCCGACGCCTTGAGCAGAAAGGACAGAGAACCCATTCAAGTAAAATCTATGAATATAATGATTCACACTAACCTTACTACTTAAATAAAGGAGGCGCAACAAGGAGTTTTAAAAGAGGGAAATTTAAAGGATGAAATACCCCAAGGATAGGAGAAGCATCTTAATATTCGGGAAGACAGAACCCGGTATAGGGCTGAAAGAATTTGGGTACCAAAATTTGGAGATATGAGAGAAATGGTACTTAGAGAAGCTCATAAAACCAGATACTCAATACATCCTGAAACGGGGAAGATGTACAAGGATCTCAAGAAACATTTTTGGTGGCCGGGTATGAAAGCCGATGTTGCTAAATACGTAGGAGAATGTTTGACGTGTTCTAAGGTCAAAGCTGAGCATCAGAAACCATCAGGTCTACTTCAACAACCCAAAATCCCAGAATGGAAATGGGAAAATATTACCATGGATTTCATCATTAAATTGCCAAGGACTGCAAGTGGTTTTGATACTATTTGGGTAATAGTTGATCGTCTCACCAAATCAGCACACTTCCTGCCAATAAGAGAAGATGACAAGATGGAGAAGTTAGCACGAATGTATTTGAAGGAAGTCGTCTCCAGACATGGAATACCAATCTCTATTATCTCTGATAGGGATGTCAAATTTATTTCAAGATTCTGGCAGACATTACAGCAAGCATTAGGAACTCGTCTAGACATGAGTACTGCCTATCATAGACAAACTGATGGACAGAGCGAAAGGACGATACAAACGCTTGAAGACATGCTACGAGCATGTGTTATTGATTTCGGAAACAGTTGGGATCGACATCTACCGTTAGCAGAATTTTCCTACAACAACAGCTACCATTCAAGCATTGAGATGGCGCCGTTTGATGCACTTTATGGTAGAAAGTGCTGGTCTCCGATTTGTTGGAGTGAAGTGGGGGATAGACAGATTACGGGTCCGGAGATAATACAAGAAACTACCGAGAAAATCATCCAAATTCAACAAAGATTGAAAACAGCCCAGAGTCGACAAAAGAGCTACTCGGACAGTAAAAGAAAAGATATAGAGTTTGAAATTGGAGAAATGGTCATGCTTAAGGTTTCACCTTGGAAAGGCGTTGTTCGATTTGGTAAACGGTCGAAACTAAATCCAAGGCATATTGGACCATTTAAGATTATTGATCGTGTCGGACCAGTAGCTTACCGACTTGAGTTACCTCAACAACTCGTGGCTGTACATAACACTTTCCACGTCTCGAATTTGAAGAAATGTTTTGCTAAAGAAGATCTCACTATTCCGTTAGATGAAATCCAAATCAACGAAAAACTTCAATTTATCGAAGAACCCGTCGAAATAATGGATCGTGAGGTTAAAAGACTTAAGCAAAATAAGATACCAATTGTTAAGGTTCGATTGAATGCTCGTAGATGACCCGAGTTCACCTGGGAACGAGAAGATCAGATGAAGAAGAAATACCCGCATTTATTTCCAGAAGATACGTCAACACCTCCAACTGCTTAAAATTTCGGGACGAAATTTATTTAACGGGTAGGTACTGTAGTGACCCGAACTTTTCCATGTTTATATATATTAAATGAAATTGTTATTTACATGATTAAGTGTTTCCAACATGTTAAGCAATCAAACATGTTAAGACTTGATTAATTGAAATAGGTTTCATATAGACAATTGACCACCCAAGTTGACCGGTGATTCACGAATGTTAAAACTTGTAAAAACTATACGATGACATATATATGGTTATATATATAGTTAACATGATTTTATTATAAGTATGTATCTCATTAGGTATTTTAACAATGAGTTATATACATAAAAATGAGACTATTAATTTAAGAAACTCGAAAACGATATATATAACGATTATCGTTATAACAACGTCTTACTAGGTACATATGAATCATATTAAGATATTTATACACTTGGTTAATTATGTTAAATGATAAGTAAATATATTATTAAGTGTATTAACAATGAAATACATATGTAAAAATAAGACTACTAACTTAATGATTTCGAAACGAGACATATATGTAACGATTATCGTTGTAACGACATTTAACTGTATATACATCATACTAAGATATATTATATATCATAATATCATGATAATATTAAAATTTAACATCTCATTTGTTATAATAAACAATGGGTTAACAACATTCAACAAGATCGTTAACCTAAAGGTTTCAAAACAACATTTACATGTAACGACTAACGATGACTTAACGACTCAGTTAAAATGTATATACATGTAGTGTTTTAATATGTATTCATAAACTTTTGAAAGACTTTAAGACACTTATCAAAATACTTCTACTTAACAAAAATGCTTACAATTACATCCTCGTTCAGTTTCATCAACAATTCTACTCGTATGCACCCGTATTCGTACTCGTACAATACACAACTTTTAGATGTATATACTATTGGTATATACACTCCAATGATCAGCTCTTAGCAGCCCATGTGAGTCACCTAACACATGTGGGAACCATCATTTGGCAACTAGCATGAAATATCTCATAAAATTACAAAAATATGAGTAATCATTCATGACTTATTTGCATGAAAACAAAATTACATATCCTTTATATCTAATCCATACACCAACGACCAAAAACACCTACAAACACTTTCATTCTTCCATTTTCTTCATCTAATTGATCTCTCTCAAGTTCTATCTTCAAGTTTCTAAGTGTTCTTCATAAATTCCAAAAGTTCTAGTTTCATAAAATCAAGAATACTTCCAAGATTGCAAGTTTACTTCCAAGTTTTCTAAATCCATTCCAAGTAATCATCCAAGATCAAGAAACGTTTGTTACTTATAGTAGGTTATCTTTATAATACAAGGTAATAATCATATTCAAACTTTAATTCAATTTCTATAACTATAACAATCTTATTTCGGGTGGAAATCTTACCTGAAATTGTTTTCGTGTCATGATTCTGCTTCAAGAACTTTCAAGCCATCCAAGGATCCTTTGAAGCTAGATCTATTTTTCTCATTTCCAGTAGGTTTATCCAAGGAACTTGAGGTAGTAATGATGTTCATAACATCATTCGATTCATACATATAAAGCTATCTTATTCGAAGGTTTAAACTTGTAATCACTAGAACATAGTTTAGTTAATTCTAAACTTGTTCGCAAATAAAGGTTAATCCTTCTAACTTGACTTTTAAAATCAACTAAACACATGTTCTATATCTATATTATATGCTAACTTAATAATTTAAAACCTGGAAACACGAAAAAACACCGTAAAACCGGATTTACGCCGTCGTAGTAACACCGCGGGCTGTTTTGGGTTAGTTAATTAAAAAATATGATAAACTTTGATTTAAAAGTTGTTATTCTGAGAAAATGATTTTTATTATGAACATGAAACTATATCCAAAAATTATGGTTAAACTCAAAGTGGAAGTATGTTTTCTAAAATGGTCATCTAGACGTCGTTCTTTCGACTGAAATGACTACCTTTACAAAAACGACTTGCAACTTATTTTTCCAACTATAAACCTATATTTTTCTGTTTAGATTCATAAAATAGAGTTCAATATGAAGCCATAGAAATTTGATTCACTCAAAACGGATTTAAAATGAAGAAGTTATGGGTAAAACAAGATTGGATAATTTTTTTCATTTTAGCTACGTGAAAATTGGTAACAAATCTATTCCAACCATAACTTAATCAACTTGTATTGTATATTATGTAATCTTGAGATACCATAGACACGTATACAATGTTTCGACCTATCATGTCGACACATCTATATATATTTCGGAACAACCATAGACACTCTATATGTGAATGTTGGAGTTAGCTATACAGGGTTGAGGTTGATTCCAAAATATATATAGTTTGAGTTGTGATCAATACTGAGATACGTATACACTGGGTCGTGGATTGATTCAAGATAATATTTATCGATTTATTTCTGTACATCTAACTGTGGACAACTAGTTGTAGGTTACTAACGAGGACAGCTGACTTAATAAACTTAAAACATCAAAATATATTAAAAGTGTTGTAAATATATTTTGAACATACTTTGATATATATGTATATATTGTTATAGGTTCGTGAATCAACCAGTGGCCAAGTCTTACTTCCCGACAAAGTAAAAATCTGTGAAAGTGAGTTATAGTCCCACTTTTAAAATCTAATATTTTTGGGATGAGAATACATGCAGGTTTTATAAATGATTTACAAAATAGACACAAGTACGTGAAACTATATTCTATGGTTGAATTATCGAAATCGAATATGCCCCTTTTTATTAAGTTTGGTAATCTAAGAATTAGGGAACAGACACCCTAATTGACGCGAATCCTAAAGATAGATCTATTGGGCCTAACAAACCCCATCCAAAGTACCGGATGCTTTAGTACTTCGAAATTTATATCATATCCGAAGGGTGTCCCGGAATGATGGGGATATTCTTATATATATGCATCTTGTTAATGTCGGTTACCAGGTGTTCACCATATGAATGATTTTTATCTCTATGTATGGGATGTGTATTGAAATATGAAATCTTGTGGTCTATTGTTACGATTTGATATATATAGGTTAAACCTATAACTCACCAACATTTTTGTTGACGTTTAAAGCATGTTTATTCTCAGGTGAATACTAAGAGCTTCCGCTGTTGCATACTAAAATAAGGACAAGATTTGGAGTCCATGTTTATATGATATTGTGTAAAAACTGCATTCAAGAAACTGATTTCGATGTAACATATTTGTATTGTAAACCATTATGTAATGGTCGTGTATAAACAGGATATTTTAGATTATCATTATTTGATAATCTACGTAAAGCTTTTTAAACCTTTATTTATGAAATAAAGGTTATGGTTTGTTTTAAAAATGAATGCAGTCTTTGAAAAACGTCTCATATAGAGGTCAAAACCTCGCAACGAAATCAATTAATATGGAACGTTTTTAATCAATAAGAACGGGACATTTCAGACGATACATATAAAGTTCATCGGGGTTGGAATTAGATTTCTCTATTTTTATGCCCTTTCCCTTATTATTTTCTTTTGCCTTTTTAATTCAGTTGGGGTAATTTCTATAACATCATCGGAATTCTCGTCGGAATCCAATTCATCGGAGAATTGGTAATCCTCCCAATATTTTGCTTCCTTGGTGGAAACACCATTGACCATAATTAACCTTGGTCGGTTGGTTGAGGATTTTCTTTTACTTAACCGTTTTATTATTTCCCCCACCGGTTCTATTTCCTCCTCCGGTTCCTCCTCCGGTTCCTCCTCTTCCGGTTCTGATTCTTCTTCCGGTTCTGATTCTTCTTCCGGTTCTTCTTCTGGAACTTGTGAATCAGTCCAATATATATTCGACTCTTCATTATTATTAGGTGAGTCAATGGGATTTGTGCTAGAGGTAGACATCTATCACATAATATCAAACACGTTAAGAGATTAATATATCACATAATATTTACATGTTAATAATATATAGTTTCCAACAAAAATGTTAAGCAATCATTTTTAATAAAACACGGTCGAAGTCCAGACTCACTAATGCATCCTAACAAACTCGATAAGACACACTAATGCAAATTTGTCTGGTTCTCTAGGACCAACGCTCGGATACCAACTGAA
This sequence comes from Rutidosis leptorrhynchoides, assembly GCF_046630445.1. Taxonomy (NCBI): domain Eukaryota; kingdom Viridiplantae; phylum Streptophyta; class Magnoliopsida; order Asterales; family Asteraceae; genus Rutidosis; species Rutidosis leptorrhynchoides. The sequence goes on along the minus strand of NC_092337.1, from coordinate 463,330,093 downwards.
ATGTCCCGTTCTTATTGATTAAAAACGTTCCATATTAATTGATTTCGTTGCGAGGTTTTGACCTCTATATGAGACGTTTTTCAAAGACTGCATTCATTTTTAAAACAAACCATAACCTTTATTTCATAAATAAAGGTTTAAAAAGCTTTACGTAGATTATCAAATAATGATAATCTAAAATATCCTGTTTACACACGACCATTACATAATGGTTTACAATACAAATATGTTACATCGAAATCAGTTTCTTGAATGCAGTTTTTACACAATATCATATAAACATGGACTCCAAATCTTGTCCTTATTTTAGTATGCAACAGTGGAAGCTCTTAGTATTCACCTGAGAATAAACATGCTTTAAACGTCAACAAAAATGTTGGTGAGTTATAGGTTTAACCTATATATATCAAATCGTAACAATAGACCACAAGATTTCATATTTCAATACACATCCCATACATAGAGATAAAATTCATTCATATGGTGAACACCTGGTAACCGACATTAATAAGATGCATATATAAGAATATCCCCATCATTCCGGGACACCCTTCGGATATGATATAAATTTTGAAGTACTAAAGCATCCGGTACTTTGGATGGGGTTTGTTAGGCCCAATAGATCTATCTTTAGGATTCGCGTCAATTAGGGTGTCTGTTCCCTAATTCTTAGATTACCAGACTTAATAAAAAGGGGCATATTCGATTTCGATAATTCAATCATAGAATGTAGTTTCACGTACTTGTGTCTATTTTGTAAATCATTTATAAAACTTGCATGTATTCTCATCCCAAAAATATTAGATTTTAAAAGTGGGACTATAACTCACTTTCACAGATTTTTACTTCGTCGGGAAGTAAGACTTGGCCATTGGTTGATTCACGAACCTATAACAATATATACATATATATCAAAGTATGTTCAAAATATATTTACAACACTTTTAATATATTTTGATGTTTTAAGTTTATTAAGTCAGCTGTCCTCGTTAGTAACCTACAACTAGTTGTCCATAGTTAGATGTACATAAATAAATTGATAAATATTATCTTGAATCAATCCACGACCCAGTGTATACATATCTCAGTATTGATCATAACTCAAACTATATATATTTTGGAATCAACCTCAACCCTGTATAGCTAACTCCAACATTCACATATAGAGTGTCTATGGTTGTTCCGAAATATATATATATGTGTCGACATGATAGGTCGAAACATTGTATACGTGTCTATGGTATCTCAAGATTACATAATATACAATACAAGTTGATTAAGTTATGGTTGGAATAGATTTGTTACCAATTTTCAGGTAGCTAAAATGAGAAAAATTATCCAATCTTGTTTTACCCATAACTTCTTCATTTTAAATCCGTTTTGAGTGAATCAAATTGCTATGGTTTCATATTGAACTCTATTTTATGAATCTAAACAGAAAAAGTATAGGTTTATAGTCGGAAAAAGAAGTTACAAGTCGTTTTTGTAAAGGTAGTCATTTCAGTCGAAAGAACGACGTCTAGATGACCATTTTAGAAAACATACTTCCACTTTGAGTTTAACCATAATTTTTGGATATAGTTTCATGTTCATAATAAAAATCATTTTCCCAGAATAACAACTTTTAAATTAAAGTTTATCATAGTTTTTAATTAACTAACCCAAAACAGCCCGCGGTGTTACTACGACGGCGTAAATCCGGTTTTACGGTGTTTTTCGTGTTTCCAGGTTTTAAATCATTAAGTTAGCATATCATATAGATATAGAACATGTGTTTAGTTGATTTTAAAAGTCAAGTTAGAAGGATTAAATTTTATTTGCGAACAAGTTTAGAATTAACTAAACTATGTTCTAGTGATTACAAGTTTAAACCTTCGAATAAGATAGCTTTATATGTATGAATAGAATGATGTTATGAACATCATTACTACCTCAAGTTCCTTGGATAAACCTACTGGAAATAAGAAAAATGGATCTAGCTTCAAATAATCCTTGGATGGCTTGAAAGTTCTTGAAGCAGAATCATGACACGAAAACAATTTCAAGTAAGATTTCCACTTGAAATAAGATTGTTATAGTTATAGAAATTGAATTAAAGTTTGAATATGATTATTACCTTGTATTAGAAAGATAACCTACTGTAAGTAACAAAGATTTCTTGATCTTGGATGATTACTTGGAATGGATTTAGAAAACTTGGAAGTAAACTTGCAATCTTGGAAGTATTCTTGATTTTATGAAACTAGAACTTTTGGAATTTATGAAGAACACTTAGAACTTGAAGATAGAACTTGAGAAGATCAATTAGATGAATAAAATTGAAGAATTAAAGTATTTGTAGGTGTTTTTGGTCGTTGGTATATGGATTAGATATAAAGGATATGTAATTTTGTTTTCATGTAAATAAGTCATGAATGATTACTCATATTTTTGTAATTTTATGAGATATTTCATGCTAGTTTCCAAATTATGGTTCCCACATGTGTTAGGTGACTCACATGGGCTGCTAAGAGCTGATCATTGGAGTGTATATACCAATAGTACATACATCTAAAAGCTGTGTATTGTACGAGTACGAATACGGGTGCATACGAGTAGAATTGTTGATGAAACTGAACAAGGATGTAATTGTAAGCATTTTTGTTAAGTAGAAGTATTTTGATAAGTGTCTTGAAGTCTTTCAAAAGTGTATGAATACATATTAAAACACTACATGTATATACATTTTAACTGAGTCGTTAAGTCATCGTTAGTCGTTACATGTGAATGTTGTTTTGAAACCTTTAGGTTAACGATCTTTTGAATGTTGTTAACCCATTATTTATTATAACAAATGAGATGTTAAATTGTTATATTATCATGATATTATGATATATAATATATCTTAGTATGATATATATACAGTTAAATGTTGTTACAACGATAATCGTTACATATATGTCTCGTTTCGAAATCATTAAGTTAGTAGTCTTATTTTTACATATGTATTTTATTGTTAATACACTTAATAATATATTTACTTATCATTTAACATAATTAACCAAGTTTATCAATATCTTAATATGATTCATATGTACCTAGTAAGACGTTATTATAACGATAATCGTTATATATATCGTTTTCGAGTTTCTTAAATTAATAGTCTCATTTTTATGTATATAACTCATTGTTAAAATACCTAATGATATACATACTTATAATAAAATCATGTTAACTATATATATAACCATATATATGTCATCGTATCGTTTTTACAAGTTTTAACGTTCGTGAATCACCGGTCAACTTGGGTGGTCAATTGTCTATATGAAACCTATTTCAATTAATCAAGTCTTAACAAGTTTGATTGCTTAACATGTTGGAAACACTTAATCATGTAAATAACAATTTCATTTAAAATATATATAAACATGGAAAAGTTCGGGTCATTACAGATAGGTCAAAATTCAAATATGAAATTGAAGGAAAATGGTTATTCTGCTGTAAACGGATACGTATATCTTTGGTTGTAAATAGGATAGTAAATGATTGTTGAATCAGATTCGAAGAATGTACAATGTAACCTATTAATATGAAATCTAAATATTCCTCGGGTATTACCTACCCGTTAAAATATTTTCATCATTAACAGTTTGTACAAAAGAATTTTTAATTACAATCTTTATGAAAACATATATACATATATTTTCTTCAGATACAATCACGGATTTGATGAGTTAATGTGCTATTAATCTCATTTGATTTACCATTAGAACAAGAATATATAATCTCTAAAACATTAGAAATTACATAATCGCCATGTCGAACGAAAATAACGTAGATAGAACGATACGTAGAACGATGATTATACTCGAGGTACAGAATGAGATGTCAAAGCTGGTGATGCGGGTGTTGTTGTTGGTGGTACTAATGCTGTTGGTGCTAAGGTTGGTGATGTTACTGGTGTTGGTGATACGGCTGGTGCTTGCAAATTGTGCACCGTGCTCTCTAAAGTTAACACTCGAGCTCGGAGTTCTTTAACTTCTTCTACTAACCCTAGTTGGTTATCAGTGTGAGGTAGAGATCGAATATCTTCTCTAGTGTCGTTAATAGTAGTCTCAAGACAAAAAATTCTGGCAAAAAGGGTATAAACGGTGTTGCGAACAGGCTCGCCGGTGAGCGGGTCGAGTACTCCAAGGTTAGGTGGTAGATTCGGTTCATGATATGGAGTACCTTCTTCCCTTCTCCATAGGGTGAGTATGTCGCGAACCCACCCCCATTTTCTCTAGTAATCCCGGTAGTTGATTGGTTGGTATGCTCCTGTCACGCTGTCTTCGGAGTCTGAGGAACTTGGTTGATTTGTAGAGGCCATCTTACGCGATCTCAGGAAAGATTTTTGGTATGAAGAGTTTAGTGACAGAAATTGATAGTTGGATGGTATTCTCAATGCATAATTTGCATAGATATATATAGTACCAGGATCCCTTAAATTAAGGAGAAATTTACGAGAGATATCAGGCAAGGTCTACAGTAACAGATACGCTAAGATATGAATTGTCAGATACGCTAAGATATGAATTTTATCTATACACTATTCATGCAGTCAATGCAGTAAAACGTGTCTAGACTAAGAGTAATGAGTAAGTGATTTCCTAAGGATGATAAGCAGATGATTTTCGACAAAAATGATAAGCAAAACTTTTGACATGCAGACACGGTCGAAGTCCAGACTCACTAATGCATCCTAACAACTATCAGTTAGACATACTAATGCAAGACCTGGTTCGCTAAGACCACCGCTCTGATATCAACTGTAAAGACCCATCCTAATCTATCCGGACGAAGTCCATATCGACTATAAACGATTCATAACAGTTGATTACATTGCGAGGTACTTGACCTCTATATGATACATTTTACAAACATTGCATTCGTTTCTGAAAAGGTTATATTTCATTACATCTAAAGTTGACGGCATGCATACCATTTTATAATATCTAACTATAATTGACTTAATAATAATCTTGATGAACTCAACGACTCGAATGCAACGTCTTTTGAAATATGCCATGAATGACTCCAAGTAATGTCCTTAAAATGAGCAAATGCACAGCGGAAGATTTATTGCATACCTGAGAATAAACATGCTTTCAAGTTTCAACCAAAAGGTTGATGAGTTCATTAGTTTAACATAAATCATTTCATAATTTTAATAGACCACAAGATTTCATATTTCCATTTCTCATAAACATACGTCCCATGCATAGAGACAAAATATCATTCGTATGGATTGAACACCTGGTAATCTACATTCACAATATACATATAAGAATATCCCCATCATTCCGGGATCCTCCATCGGACATGATATAAATTTCGAAGTACTAAAGCATCCGGTACTTTGGATGGGGCTTGTTGGGCCTAATAGATCTATCTTTAGGATTCGCGTCAATTAGGGTGTCTGTTCCCTAATTCTTAGATTACCAGACTAAAAGGGGCATATTCGATTTCGATCATTCAACCATATAATGTAGTTTCAATTACTTGTGTCTATTTCGTAAAACAGTTATAAAAACAGCGCATGTATTCTCAGTCCCAAAAATATATATTGCGAAAGCATTTAAAAAGGGAATAATGAAACTCACCTAATGTATTTTGTAGTAAAATACATACGACTATATTGAACAATGCAGGGTTGGCCTCGGATTCACGAACCTATATCATTCGTATATATATTAAAACATATACTCGTAATCTAACAATTATAACTTTATATATCGTGTAATTAATTTGTATATATATTTGAGAGTAATTATTATTTATATAGTTATTTATACATATATATATGTTTAAAATACCTAGTTTGTGTTATACGATGATTTATATACAAATTGTTAATATAGTATATTCATGATAATATTATTAATGTTTTAAATTTCAAAGTGAGATCATAATTAATACTTTTAATAATAATAATAATAGATATAATACTTTTTAATTATGATAATAATTATAATAATCATAATCTTAGTAATGAAATAATACTAAAATGTTAAAGTACTATTAATGATAATAATACTAATAATAATAATCGTAATCATAATAATAATACATATACATATTCTATTAATAATAATTAAGTTAATGATAATATTTAGGATAATGATAATACTAGTTGTATTTAATAATAAAAAGAATAATAATAATAACTACCTCTTAGGAAGAAAAAGTTCCAAAAATAAATGCCTACGCCCAGGCTTGAACCCGCGACCTCTCGTGTAAGACAAACACCCTCAAACCATTGCACTGCTCGATACCTTCTTGAATTATCTCCCACGTTTATTTATTTAATAAGTAAAACAAATTGTTTTATTATTTTCATTACTTCTCATGATTATCATATACCATGATCATCATCATCTTTGTCAACATCATAACAGCATCATCATCTTCGTTATTATTTAAGCATCATCATCATAAAATTTCTAAATTATCTTCTTTATCCATCGTGTATCATATTGGTCATCATCATGATCATTACCATTATCGTCCATCATCATCAACACTAACCATTTCTACCATCATCTAACTATCATAACGTCATCCGTATCATCATCAACATTTTCACTCATCATCCATATTATCATTATCAATAATATTATGCATCATACTACCCATCTCATCGTCATATATCCCAAGAAGGAAACAGAAAATCGTGTTTCACAAACATGAGATTTGGGCTTGGATTAAAACAGAAAACAATACAGTTCCTGTTATGGCCCAACAGGAAAATGCGATGGCCCAGCATGCAGAAAGGATCTCGATCTAAGATAAAAAAAATACAGCCCGTTACAAAAGAAATTAAATAACCTAATAAGTGATAAGAGTTATCATGTGGCTGGGAATTGCATTAGAGGTGTAGCATGCCGAATTAAATAAGTCCAGTGGGTTGTTCATTGTTCAACTGTCAGCCACAAGGAAAAGGAGAGGACACCAGCCCTTTTTAAAAGAAATCCTTGACTTTATACACATCACAACTTTCATGTTTAATATTTTTTTTTCGTCTTAAAGGTTGTCTTATCGAAACGAACCAGCTATAGCGACAATTCTTGCTATTATACTTAACAGAACAGAAGCAACGAAACAAGCATGTGTAGTAGTAGCATCGTCATGGATTTGATGATTTTTGTCTCGGGTTCGATCAAACAGAAAAACAGCAATAACGTAGATGTTTTAAATGGTGATCTATGCTTCTGTTCAGAGAGGAGAAAGGAAGGAAGTGATCATGAAGAAAAAGAGAAAGAAGATGATGTTGGAAGGTCGTTTGTGGTGATCGAGTTTTGTGGTAAGTGATGACTGTTTTTAGTTGTCAATCGAAAAAAATATAAGTGATGGTTCACAGCAAAATCAAAACAGACGGGTTGTAAAAATTGTCACAAATGGTAGTGGTTAGAAGTGATGGAGAGTGGTTGTTTGATCACGTGTAGAGGTCGATGGTGGAGTGGTTCGATAGCAATAGAAGAACATAAGGATCGAACATGAAAAGGGATGTTAGGTTGTGATGGTTGATGTCGTGGCTATTGATGGTTCAAGGGTGGTGGTATTGTGGTGATTTTTAAATAAGAAGAAGAGAGATGGAGAGAGATCGTGGTAGTGGAGGTGTTTCTTGGTGATTAACAAGAGTAATAGTTCGATGTAGAAGACTAGCCGTAATTACTTGAGGAGCTGTAAAACTAATAGGTTCTCCATACCATAGATTAATAGGTTAGAGTTATGGTAAGGTGTCGACATAACAAGTATCCAAGAAAAAGAAAACAAAAAAAAAATAAAGTAGGAATATGACTGCTAACAGCATTTGGATCATATTGTTCATGATTTGTACTGGATTAGCAAAAAGATTTCAATTACATACAGTTTGAAAGATACACCAAACAGAATTTGGACGAGCTTGATTGACTTTATATATATAATTAATATTAATAATTATTAAATATAATAATAATAATAATAATAATAATAATAATAATAATAATAATAATAATAATAATAATAATAATAATAATAATAATAATAATAATAATAATACTAATAATAATAATACTTTTAATATCCTTAATAAAATTTCTAATAATATAGTAATGATATTAATAATGATAACAATAATGTTAATACTAGTAATACTATAACAAGTTACATGTATCGACTTTCATATTTATATAGTATCTATTGAAATTAATTATATATCTAATACTGATTTTTAATAATAACAATATCATTATTATTATTGGTACAAATAATATTGTTAGTTATATTAACGATAATAATATTATAACAATTTATACTTACCTAATTTCATATAGATATATATACTTTATATAATGATATTAATGATACCTATGTTAATATTAATATTAATAATAATAATAATAATAATAATAATAATAATAATAATAATAATAATAATAATAATAATAATAATAATAATAATAATAATAATAATAATAATAATAATAATAATAATGAAAGTATTGATCATAATATTAATATAGCAATTAAACTTAAACTTATAACTAAATTTAATGTGTTACAAATTTATTAATTATATCATATTCACCAATTATATAATTTATTGAATCCTTATTATTTATATATTACATTATATATAATGTTACTTATGTATAGAATTCATATATATATATATATACATTTTTTTTACACACAATTGTTCGTTAATCATCGGGAATAGTCAAAGGTAAAATGTATACATGAACACAGTTCAAAGTTTTTGAGACTTTCACATTACAGACTTTGCTTACCGTGTCAAAATAATATAAAGATCAAGTTTAAATTTGGTCGAGAATTCCCGGGTCGTCACATAAATCCCTCTCTTTTGCTGGTAGATTTCAGTTAATCAAGTATGTGCTGCTATCCATTCAAGTCTATTGGATCTCTATGTTTGTTATCCCCAAAAGTGTGATTTATGGCATTGAAAAGACGATAAGGTGTTTCCTGTGGGGTGGTACTGATAAGGGTAGAGTGATGTCTAAAGTTTCTTGGAAGGATATTAGCTTTGAAAAAAGACAAGGTGGATTAGGCATTAGAGACATCCACCCAAGGAACAAAACTTTCATTACAAAGCACATCTGGAACCTTGTGTAAAACAAAAAGTCAATATGGGTCAAAAGGATTAAAGAACATAAGATTGGCAGTAAAAACTTTTGGTCAATGTGATGTTATACGAGGTGTATATAAAATAGCTTTATATTTTACAAGGAAATACTATTAAATACGATACAATTTTACACAAGATATTTATTTATTTATAGAATGGATATACTTAAACCTTGCTACAACACTTATAGGCAGTGTACCTAATCGTACAGTAGTGTAGTTTTTAGTAAGTCCGGTTCGTTCCACAGGGAAAATCTTTAAACAAAGCTTAACGCTATATTAGTTTACTTTTATAAAAATACAAATATATATATAAGTAATATTATTATTATAAAGGGGAATTTTTACCGTTTAATGACCGGTTTGTCGATTTTAAAACTTTAGTCGCAGTTAAAACCAAATGTAAAATAATAAATAAATACAAGACTTAATTTAAAGCGTAAAGTAAATAACGATAATGAAATTGCGAATAATAAAAGTGCGATAAAATAAATTTGCTATAATTAAAAAGTACGATAATTAAAAGTGCAATTAAATACAATAACAATAAAAATGCGATAATTAGAAGTGCAATTAAATATAAAATAAAGGAAATTAAATATGAAATAAAAGAATTATGCTTATTTAAACTTCCGTAATCATGATGTTTGACGTGTTGATTTTAGTTTTATGCCCATGGGTTAATTGTCCTTTGTCCTGGATTATTTAATATGTCCGTCTGGTTTTTATCCATAACAGTCCATCAGTCATAAATATAAAGTGCGAGTATCCTCGTCAAATTATCCTTATACCCGAAGTTAAATATTCCAACTAATTGGGGACTTAAACTGTAATAAGATTTTAATACTTTGTTTAATAATTACACCAGGATGTCGACTGAGTGTAACCCAAGGTTTTAATACTTTGTTATCAATTATGCCAAGTGTCCTTGTACATAATTTCACCCCTGTTTTAATAATTCTAGTGACTATTAATCCATTCCCGTGTCTGGTTAAATGAACGATTATTCGTACATATAAATACCCCGCCCATCGTGTCCGATCGAGTGTATATGGTAAATTATGGGTACGTCCAATTATAAATCTTTATATTAACATTAACAAACTATCATTTAGTTAAACAAATATAAAGCCCATTAATAGCCCATAGTCTAATTTCCACAAGTGTCGTTCTTTTGTCCAAACCCCAATTATGGTACAAAGCCCAATTACCCAATTTTAATATTTTTAGCCCAACATCATGATTACTTCGGATTAAATAAGCATAATAATAACTTAGCTACGAGACATTAATGTAAAAAGGTTGAACATAACTTACAATGATTAAAAATAGCGTAGCGTTACACGGACAGAATTTCGACTTACACCCTTATAACATTCGCTAACATACCCTTATTATTAGGATTTAAAATTAAAATCAAAATTAAAATATAAATATAAATATAAATATTACGTACAGATATAGAGAGATTGATATAATTGATGATAAAAATGATCAGAATTCGTTGGGTTTTATAGGGATTTTCGTATTTGGCTGCTCCGCGAGTCGCGGCATTTTTGGCCTCCATACTCCGCAACTCGCGGAGTTCGTAATTCCAGTTCACAAAGCTTTGTCTTTTAATTTGCCGACGTTTTATAAATATATTATAATATATATATATTAATTTTAAGAATTAATTATATATTATATTATATTTATATACATAGTTAACTTGTAATTTTTAGTCCGTTGCGTCGAGCGTTGAGAGTTGACTCTGGTCCCGGTTTCGGATTTTCGAACGTCCTTGCGTACAATTTAATATCTTGTACTTTGCGTTTTGAATCTTGTACTCTTGTAATTTCGAGACGTTTCTTATCAATAATTGGAACCTCTTTGATTGTATTTTGTACTTTTGAGCTTTTTGGTCGTTTGCGTCTTCAATTCGTCGAATCTGTCTTTTGTCTTCACCTTTTAATATTTAAACGAATATCACTTGTAAATAGAACATTTGCAACTAAAAGCTTGTCTTTCTTGGGGAATAATGCTATGAAATATATGTTCGTTTTTAGCATTATCAAATATTCCCACACTTGAGCGTTGCTTGTCCTCAAGCAATATAGTCTTGAAATACTAGAATCACTTCTTTATTCTTCACACTTTGTACATCAGTGATTTCTTTACAGCGGTATAAACAATGGTAGTAACGATATGGTTTACAGTCCCACATGACTATAAAAATTTAGATCCATTAAGGAAATTGGATCTTTATGAAAACATTTGATCTTTTGAAAATTAAATCTAGTTTTTACCCTAGATAAGTTTTCCGGAATAACCCTTCACCGGTGTTTGCAAATTATTTTTGTGGGTTTGGTGGGTTTCATATTTGATAATTTTAGCTCAAAACTTATGGTTTTGTGTCACCCACTTGCTAACCTTGTATTAGGAAAGCAACACGTCCAGTTTACTTGTCCCGTATATTACCTTTCGGTAAACTACCGTCTGGTTGTAAAGGAAAGCATTGAACAAGCAACTGTTAAGGCAATGTCCCCTGACATGCTTTTAATTATGGTCTATAACGTGTCGGACGCAATTACTATCCTTGGTAGGAGCAATAGTAAAGCTCACCCTTATAATTTTCCGGTCTGGCACAAGGTCCTGTCTTTGACCATGCTATGCAACCACCGTTTTTACGGTTGACACCCGATTTGGTTCAGGTGACCTAATGAATTCCAGGTGAATTCCTAGGATTTTACGTTCAATGGTAATAAACGCATTGAAAATGGGTTTTTAGAAAACAAATCGGTTTGTAATTTTGATCAAAATATTTTCTCGTTCAGGCTCGAGTTTAGATATCATTGAATTCCATGAGTTTGTAATTCTCAATCTTTAAGGTCAATCTCAAGGATTGAGTAATATCAGGCTTAAAAGCTGATTTTTGATCTTTTAAGGAGATTATCCTTTCTGGGGATCTGATTCATTAGTCTTATCCAGCTAATTTGCATGGTGCCCCCCATTGTACGAGATAAATCCTTCTCATGGTTAGGATAAATCTGACCACTTGGCGACCCTGTTTAATGCTGAGTTCCGTGGATTTCCTGCTGATTTTAGTGATGACTTTTCTAGATTTTTCGTCAACCTACAGCTGGTCTGGACGATAACTCCCTGACCTAAATCAAGAAGCGCGTTTCTTTTTCGGAAGACTTTACTTCCTTTTAATGATGGAATTGATTCATCGTGTAGATCCATCTTTCTTACAGTAAATCAGGTAAAACTTTTTAGTTTAGTCCAAAGCAAAAGTATTTTCAGTTATTTGTACAAAAATATGTGACATATGTTTTGAATAAATTGGAGAATTTTCCCACACTTGGCTTTTATTTTTCCTTTTTGTTCTCCTCTATTCCATTATTAAATGAATTTTAACATTTTGGTTTGTTTCTCAATTTATGTCCTTTCCGAGGTAACAATAATTTCGGTGTTAAAACCAAGTTTTATCATTCATAAATATGTATAAACATGATTTTGAGTTCATTTAATTGAAAATTTTGAAAAATTTTACTAGAATTGGGTAGTCAGTATATAAGACTAGGGCTGTTCTTTATTATCAGAGAGCACTAGATTCTAATACAACTACTGCTTTACTAGTATTTTTAATGGTAACCAAGTGTTTAAGATAAAAATTTTAAAATCCGAAAGAATTTAACCCCTTCCCACACTTAAGATCTTGCAATGCCCTCATTTGCAAGAAATCAGTAACAATTTAAATTATTGAGGGTGATTAGCGTAGAAATGATTAAATTTTACCAAAGTTTCCAAACATATTTGTGTTTGTGTTGAATGATAAATGGTGCACATTATTTGTTCATTCCGTCTTGTTGTTATTTCACATATATTTTGCATCTTGTCGTCAAAATTAGTTGCTTTTGCTGAACTTAATGCCAGTCTTTGAAAATGCGTTGTTTTACCCTGTTGTGTACATAAGATAAACTGCAAACATATATACATATTTTTGAAGTTTGGTATATTACCCCACATTCAAAAATTATTAAAATCTAATAATAAAATTTAGAAAATAATAAAACTATTACAAATCCAACATAAGTATTAAATGTATCAACATTACAAATAATAAAATAAAATAAAAACTAAGTAGACTAGGGATGATACTGATACCAGAAGGGGTTCCATGCATAACCATATGTGCTATAAAATGCTTCGGCTGGGTTATACGTAGGATACGGTGGTTGGATCTCTATAGACCAATGAAGGAATATTGGCGATGGAGTAGGAATATAGTTTCTACCTATATGTTGGCAATAAGCTATGATTTGGTTTTGATGAACTTGCCAATCTTCAAATGCTCTATGTCTAGCATTTTCATACTCTTGTGAAGCTATAAACCTTTGCATTTCTGCCATTTCATTTCCCCCTCCTACATTACCTTGCTGTTGGTTTCTCTCAACCTGTGGATGTCTACCATTATATCGTGCTGCGGCGTTATTTCGCCTCTTCAAAACTTTCGCACCATGGTATACATTTAAACCTATTGTATCTCGGGGTTCTGGTTCTTCGATTAGTAATCCCCCCCGACTTATATCCACACCGAGATATTCAGTAATCAAAGTAATAAATATACCACCTCCTATTATGCTATGCGGTCTCATCCCCCTAACCATAGCTGATAAATAATAACCCACACAATAAGGTATACTTACAGTGCTTTGTGGGTCTCGAATACACATGTGGTAAAACAAATCCTGTTCATTTACCTTTTCCTTGTTCTTACCTTGTTGTGTAATCGAATTGGCTAAAAACCTATGAATTACTCTTAATTCAGCTCTATCTATATCCAAATAAGAGTAATTTCCCCCTTTAAATCGGTGATGGCTAGTCATTTGACTCCATACACCATGTGTATCAAAATTTTCGTCTATCTTCCTACCGTTCAATATCAACCCTCTACAATCGGCAGATGCTAACTCCTCAGGCGTATATATACGTAAAGCCTGAGCCATGTCTAGTAAAGACATGTGGCGCATCGAACCTCCTAACAAAAATCTAATAAAAGATCGATCAGTTAAACTAGCTACCCGATCATTTAATTCTATACTACACAACAATTCTTCACACCATACTTTATATACAGGTCTACGCATGTTGAATAACCGTACCCAATTGTTAAAAGTAGAATTACCATACCTCTGTGCAAGTAATTCCCTAATTGGCCCGGCCAATTCTACAGCTTCTAATGGTCCCCATTCTATGACCCTAGGTACTTCAACAGCTTTAGAATGAAGAGTATGCAAACCCCTTTGGTATTTTGGATAATCTATCCAAAGTCTGTCAAATCTCAGGTTCGGGTGCAAATCTTCCAAGTGCATATCAGAAAATGTCATGAATGGATGAGGTATATCTTGTTTGTAGTAGTTATCCAACTCCTGTTGTTCCGCATTCTCAGCAGGAGCATTGCGAGCTTGGGATGAAGATTCACCCCTTTCAGTCTGCAAAACACATCAAACATAATTTTTGTGCATCCAAATATGCATTAGTGTCAGCAAAATCATCAATCAAAATAATTACAATGGCATGATCAATTTATATCAAACTTAAGCTCATTTTCATATTTTCATCAAATCTACACTTTTTCAAATAAGCATATACGAAAATGTTCGCCAAGTTCATAAGCATTCAACTCAAATAACATGTCAAAATAATCATTACTAGCAATTAAACAAGTTTCAAATGGCATTATCTCTCAAAAATCAAGTTCATGAATTTTAGACTTGAAAAAGTCCACTTTAATTCTCAAAATCATGTTTAGGCTCAAAGTTTGGATCATTTAACTACCTAAACATGTTACACTACTTAATTTTAGCAACAATTCATGACAAAAATCGGCCATAACCTGTTTATATCAAAAAGCCCCAAATTGCTCAAGAACACAAACCCTAGATTACTCAAAATTTGAAGTTTAAGGCTTCTAATTATGTTAAATAGCATCAATCTAGGTTATACAAGCATAATACATAAACAATTTAAGCATAATTACACTAAAAAGCATCAAAATCAAATTGGGTATAAAATTGCTCAAGAACACTAATTTTCGGATTAAATGGTGTTTAGGTGTAGAAATTTACCGTTTTTCTTGAGTAATTCCTTGATAGCATCCTTCTTAACATGATTTTAGTAAAAGATTTGATGATTAACGGTGAAAAATTGTGAATTTGGGAGTGTTTTCTCGGGTTTTTTCGCAGTTTATTTTTGTGTTGTGGTGTGTGGACTGAGCTGATTACGTTTTTATTTTTTCTGGGTTTTGGTCCCTCCGCGAGTCGCGGAGTTTGTATTTTTTTTTATTTTTTTTATATCTTATACTAATTAAAACAATTAAGTAATTAATTTTAAAATTTTGTTTCCATTGTTATTTAGGACGAGGTCGTTTCGGATCGATGTCCTAGTCCGTCCTTCAACAAAATTTTAAAATTTGTCTTTTTCAAGCGATTGTTTTAAAAGCTTAGATTTTTAGTTTTTTTGTTTTTTTTGTTTTTGTTTTTGGCATACTTTAATTCAATAAGATTAAAAATAATGATAATAAAAGTTCTCGTCCCTCCCTCGGGTAAAGCAATTTCGGTTCAATGACCTAGTCTTCAACTTACGACGAATTTTAAAAATCATATTTTTAACTTAGCGAAATAAAGTAAATTTTTGTTTTTAAATTCACACAACTTAAATATAAAATTCAAAATTAATATTAAAAATTCACACCAAACTTACAATTTAAAATGCATAAAAATAAAATTCATATTTTAAAAATTAAAAATTCACACCAAACTTAATTTAAAAATTCATATTATAAATTCACACCAAACTTAATTTAAAAATTCATATTATAAATTCACACCAAACTTATATTAATTTTTCAAATATTTACAATTTTAAATATATTGTTTTTACAAAGTTTACAATATTAATTTAAGATTTATATATTAATTTTAAAAACATGGTAAAAATAAAATTAAAAATCTTTTTGGCTTTTTATCCCACTTTAATCAATCAAATATTATCAAAAATATGCGCCCCTCTTTTCGGTAAAGTAATTTCGGTTCCATAACCTAATTTAACTCATGACGAATTTTTGAAATATTTTGGGTTGATTGATTAAAGATATTTATACCTTAAGAATAAACGTTAAATTTCGCAGTGATGTAATAAATTTTTGTATGATATCAATAATTTCGGTCGCCAAACCTAATTTTATTCAATACCAATTTAATACTTTATAGCGAACAAATTAGCGTTTATTATCAAAAGGTTAAAAATAAAAATAAAAAAAAAAACAAAAAAAAACCTGTACAGACTTACCTGTGAGATAGTATTCTTCGTTATATGATCTATCCCATTCATAAGATAGTCGGTTTAATTGGTTTTCCATGGCTACATAGGCGTAACCTTGAGCATTCAGTGTTTTTTCTTCTAAACATATGAACGGTCCGTCTCTGCATAAAGTAACAAATTCGGTATTTGAATAGGTTTGATTATTTGAACATTTACCTCCATGTGACCATTTTCCGCATTTGTGACATCTTTCTAGGTGTCGTGCTCTTCTTTTCGCTGCGGATTTTGATTTTCCTTTACCAAATTGTGACTTATTATCTTCGCATCTGGTTTCTTTTCTTACTCCGTCCAATCTTTCTCTGATTACTGATACTATTTCACTCGGAAGTGTGTCATTATTACGTTTAGTGATCAAAGCGTGTAGCATTAGACCATGGTTTAGTTCACAGGCAGTCTTCATTTCCTAAAAAAATAAAAATTCAGAATGGGGGGAGAAGACTAGTTCTTTAGGGTCTGCTAGGGAAAGACCATTCGGGTTCCATTTTCGAGAACTACACGAAAACAGACAATCTAACTCTAACAGAAATACATATTATCCTTTAAAGACTTGATTCTCCCCACTCTTAGTTAGCTGTGGTATCGAAATTGTGATTAACTTCGTTGTCGATTTCCATTGGACTATCTACGTAATGTTTAACTCTGTGACCATTAACTTTAAATTCAATTCCATTTGAATTTATTAATTCTACTGTTCCGTATGGGAAAACTCTTTTGACTATGAATAGTCCAGACCATCTTGATTTCAATTTTCCAGGAAATAGCTTGAATCGTGAATTGAAAAGAAGAACTCTGTCTCCTTCTTTAAATTCTTTTAAACTTCTGATTCTTTTATCATGTCATTTCTTCGTTCTTTATTTATAGATTAACGAATTTTCGTATGCTTCATGTCTTAATTCTTCTAATTCATTTAGTTGACTTAATCGTAGACGTCCAGCTTCATGCATATCAAGATTACATGTCTTCAAAGCCCAAAATGCTTTGTGTTCAATTTCTACTGAAAGATGACATGCTTTTCCATAAACAAGTCTAAAAGGTGTGGTTCCAATTGGAGTTTTGTAGGCTGTTCTAAAAGCCCAGAGTGCATCCTCCAATTTAATGGACCATTCCTTCGGATTTGATCCTACGGTTTTCTCTAGAATACGTTTTAAAGCTCGGTTGGTATTTTTAACTTGTCCACTTGTTTGTGGATGATATGCGGTGGAGATTTTATGAGTTACTCCATATCTTTTAAGAACTTTCTCAAGTTGATTATTACAGAAATGAGTACCCCGATCACTTATTAAAGCTTTCGGTGTTCCAAACCTTGCAAAAAGACGTTTTAAAAAGGTGACTACAACTCGTGCATCGTTAGTTGGGAGAGCTTGTGCTTCCGCCCATTTAGATACATAATCAATGGCAACGAGATTGTAGAGATTATTATGAGATTTTGGAAATGGACCCATAAAGTCAATACCCCAAATGTCAAATACTTCACATACTTGTATGACATTTTGTGGCATTTCATCACGTTGACTTATTTTTCCGGCCCTTTGACAAGCATCACAGGATTTGCAAAGAAGGTGTGTGTCTTTGTAAATTGTAGGCCAATGGAATCCAGCTTCATAAACTTTTCTTGCTGTTAGTTGAGGCCCATAATGCCCTCCTGTTGGTCCTGTGTGACAATGGTTTAAAATTTTACTAGCTTCATCTCCAAATACACATCGGCGTATTATTCCATCTGGACAACTTTTAAACAGATATGGATCTTCCCAAAAATAGTGTTTTATATCACTAAAGAATTTCTTTCGTTTTTGGTATGATAATCCTTTTTCAAGGAATCTACATACTAAGTAGTTTGCATAGTCTACAAACCATGGTATTTCATTATAATCTATCTTCAATAGATATTCATCAGGAAAGTTGTCTTGTATGGCCGATTCATTTAGAACTTCTAATTCAGGATTTTCAAGACGAGAAAGATGATCAGCGGCGAGATTTCTGCTCCTTTTTTTATCTCGGATTTCAATATCGAATTCTTGTAAAAGTAAGATCCAGCGGATTAATCTTGGTTTAGCATCTTGTTTCGAAAATAGGTATCTAAGAGCAGAATGGTCGGTATAGACCTCTGTTTTTGCTAGAACGAGATATGATCGAAATTTGTCAAAAGCAAAGACAATAGCAAGGAGTTCTTTTTCAGTAGTTGTATAATTTGTTTGTGCTCCTTGTAATATCTTACTAGCATAATATATAGGTTGAAATCTTTTTTCAATCCTTTGTCCTAAAACGGCTCCCATTGCAAAATCACTTGCATCGCACATTAGTTCAAATGATAGATTCCAATTTGGTGTTATCATGATCGGCGCATTAGTAAGTTTTTCTTTAAAAATATTAAAAGATTTGATACATTCATCTGAAAAGATGAATGGAGCATCCTTTTCTAGGAGTTTATTCATAGGAGTGGCAATTTTAGAAAAATCTTTTATGAAACGTCGGT
The DNA here is from genome assembly GCF_046630445.1 of Rutidosis leptorrhynchoides. NCBI lineage: Eukaryota > Viridiplantae > Streptophyta > Magnoliopsida > Asterales > Asteraceae > Rutidosis > Rutidosis leptorrhynchoides. The sequence continues at coordinate 463,311,102 of NC_092337.1, read as the reverse complement.
AAAAACCGGCATGCCCTAGAAAACTCCTAACTCCTCTAACGTTGGTGGGATGTGGAAGTTTAGCAATTACATCTACTTTAGCTCTATCCACTTCAATTCCTTCCTTTGAGATTTTATGTCCAAGAACGATGCCTTCTTTAACCATGAAATGGCATTTCTCCCAATTAAGAACTAGATTTGATTGTTCGCATCTAATAAGCATTCGTTCCAGATTAACTAGACATGATTCAAATGTATCACCGAAGACTGAAAAGTCATCCATGAAAACTTCCATGCATTCTTCTATCATGTCATGAAAAATCGCCATCATACACCTTTGAAAGGTTGCAGGGGCGTTGCAAAGTCCAAATGGCATGAGTTTGTAAGCAAAAGTACCATAAGGGCACGTGAACGTGGTTTTCTCTTGGTCCTCGGGTGCTATTGGAATTTGAAAATATCCGGAAAATCCATCTAGAAAACAATAGTACCTATTTCCGGCTAATCTTTCCAACATTTGATCAATGAAAGGTAAGGGAAAGTGATCTTTTCTGGTGGCGTCATTTAATTTTCTATAATAAATACACACACGCCATCCTGTTACAGTCCTAGTAGGAATAAGCTCATTTTTCTCATTTGTAATGAAAGTCATGCCACCCTTCTTAGGCACGCATTGAACTGGGCTTACCCATGGACTATCAGAAATTGGATATATTAAACCTGCATCTAGTAGTTTAATAATTTCTTTCTTAACTACATCTTGCATATTAGGATTTAGTCTTCGTTGGCGTTGCACATACGTTTTATGACCTTCTTCCATAAGGATTTTATATGTGCAATACGAAGGACTTATTCCTTTAATATCATGAATCTTCCATGCAATGGCTGGTTTATGAGCTTTCAACACAGAAATGAGTTGTGATTTCTCATTTTCAGTAAGAGAAGACGATATTATTACAGGTAATTCAGATTCACCATGTAAATAAGCGTATTCCAAATGGTTTGGAAGTGGCTTTAGCTCTAATTTCGGAGGTTCTTCTATCGATGATTTATATCGATATCTGTCTTCTTCTTTTAGCATTTGAATTTCTTCTGTTGTTGGTTCATATCCATTAGCTATAAGTGTAGCTAACATTTCAGCTTCATCAATTTGTTCTGTTCCTTCTCCTAAAGAACATTCTCCTGTTCCTTGTAATTCTGGAAATTCTTCTAATAATTCTGCATGTGAATCTATAGTTTGAATATAATAACATGTATCATCTGCAGATTGAGGTTGTTGCATTGCTCTATCAACTGAAAAGGTAACACTCTCGTCCTCTATACTTAGGGTCAGTTTCTTACCGAACACGTCTATCATTGCTTTAGCCGTGTTTAAGAATGGTCTTCCTAATATGAGAGGAACTTGAGAATCTTCTTCCATGTCCAGAACAACAAAATCTACTGGAAATACTAAAGTACCAACTTTAACTAGCATGTTCTCCATTATCCCTCTAGGATATTTTATTGATCGATCAACTAGTTGTATACTTATTCTTGTTGGTTTCAATTCTCCAAGGTCTAGTTTAGCATATAGTGAATACGGCATTAAATTTATACTAGCACCTAAGTCTGCTAATGCTTCTATTGAACTAAGACTACCCAGAAAACATGGAATTGTGAAACTTCCTGGATCAGATAGTTTTACGGGTATTTTATTCAACAGCACTGCTGAACAATTAGCATTCATAGTAACAGCCGAGAGTTCTTCCATTTTCTTTCTATTTGAGATTAGATCTTTCAAGAATTTAGCATATCTAGGCATTCCTGAAATCACATCAATGAAAGGAAGATTTACATTTATCTGTTTAAACATATCCAAGAATTTGGATTGCTCGGCATCAAGTTTCTCTTTCTTCATTTTACTCGGGTAAGGAAGTGGTGGTTGGTATGGTTTAACATAAGGTTTATCCTTAACTGTGTTATCTTCATTAACCTTTTCAACTACCAGTTCTTTTTCCTTATCTTCTTCAGGTTGTGGTTCTTGTGGAGTAGGAATAGCTTCATCAGAAGTTACAGGTATTTTAGGTGGTTTAAGTGTTGTACCACTTCTTGTGGTAATGGCTTTAGCTGTTTCATTCCGGGGGTTAGCATTTGAATCACTAGGTAAACTTCCCGGTTTTCTTTCACCTATTAACCTTGCTAGGTTACTTACTTCTTGTTCCAAGTTTTGAATAGAAGCTTGTTGATTTCTAAATGCTTGAGCATTTTGTTCATTAGTTTGTTTCTGAGATGTGAAAAACTGCGTTTGAGTTTCAACTAGCTTCGTCATCATATCTTCTAAATTTGGCTTTTTATCATCGGGTTGTGGTGGTTTGTTTTGAAAATTAGGTCTTTGCTGATTGTAAGTATTGTTGGATACTTGTTGATTGCTAGGACCTTGTTGGTTGTTGTATGGAATATTTCGGTTATAGTTCTGATTTTGATTGTAAATAGGTCTTGGCGGTTGATAATTATTCTGATAATTATTTCCAGGCCTTTGGTTTATGTATGAAATATTCTCTCTTTGTTCCATTGTTAATTCAATACTGAGACAATCTTTTGTCAAATGTGGTCCTCCACACTGCTCACAACTAATTCATATTGAGTGAATATCCTTAGTCATCTTTTCCATTCGTCTCTCGACAGCATCTATCTTTGAGGAAATGGAATCTAAGTCATGGCAAGAATCGGCTCTAGCTGCTTTAGATGATCTAACGATATCTTTTTCTTGGTGCCACTCATGTGAGTGGGAAGCAGTGTTATCAGTAATTTTATAAGCATCAGTTTTGGTTTTCTTCATAATAGAACCACCAGCTGCTATATCGATGTCTTTTCTTGTAGTGATGTCGCATCCTTGGTAGAATATTTGTACTATTTGACAGGTGTCTAAACCATGTTGCGGACATCCTCTTAATAACTTTCCAAATCTTGTCCACGCCTCATATAGAGTTTCATTCGGTTTCTGTGTAAACGTAACAATTTCTGCTTGAAGTCTTACGGCTTTAGATGCAGGAAAGAATTGTTTAAGAAATTTTTCAACTAAAACGTCCCATGTATCAATCGCCCCTTCAGGTAACGATTCCAACCAATCTTTGGCTTCTCCCTTTAAAGTCCAGGGAAATAACATGAGATATATCTGTTCATCCTCAACTTCTCTTATTTTAAATAGAGTGCAGATCCTATTAAAGGTACGAAGATGTTCATTTGGATCTTCCTTCGGCGCACCACTAAATTGGCATTGATTAGTCACCATGTGTAGAATTTGTCCTTTGATTTCATAATCTGGCACATTAATGTCTAGATGAGTAATTGCGTGACCTTGGCCAGTGCATTTAGCTCTCATTCGGTCTTCCAAACTTAAAGGTTCTAGATTCTCCATAATTGAATTTGTTGAATCGGAATTACTAGAGGATTCTGATTTAATGGTTCGTTCCTCAACAATCTCTGTTTGAATGATTGGTGGTTCTGGAGGAAAATTTAATGGTTCAGGATCTATGAATCGTCCCTGAATATTCTCCGGATTCTCAATTGTGAGATCGGGTTCAAAAAATGGATTATTGGAAATTTGAACTGGAGTACTTGGTCGACTGGATGACGATTCTAAAGAAAAATCAACGGCGGTAATATTTGCTAAATGTCTTGATCTAGTTACAGGTGGTGAACGTACAAAAGGTGGTGAACGTCTTGCTCTGTGCATTCACTGAATATCCTATTAGTTTTTAAAAGGAAAGAAAAATTATATAAGTTATCCAATTAATAGACTTTTCTGATTTTGCCCACGTTTCGAATAGCCAAAAGATGCAGCAGAGGGACAGGATTCGTTTGGTCTCAATATAATTGAGGACTGTTTGGCTCCAATAACCCGGTCCACGTACAAATCCAACTATTACTACGAACCAGAAAATTTGGATGTCTATCAATTTAACCACTTAAAATAAATTTTCGTAATTTTAAGAAATTTAGATAAGAAGTAGAATAAAAAATCTATGTCCTAAAAACTAGAATAGCGAGAAATAAGAAAGAAAAAGAGCGTGTCGGAAAAAGATCGAAAAATAAAAATAAGAAAAAAAAAGTGACTTATAGAACTTAAAAACACTAGACTAACCCAACCTTATTACTATCACTAACTTAAAATTATAATCGCAAATTGAGATTACTAATTGGAATGATAATTGATACATAGGTAAAAGGTGTCTAAAAATATTAAAGCTTACAAGAAAAACTATATCCCAAATGGCAATAACTTAAAAAGAAACTAAAACTTAAAAAGGCGTCGCAAAATTCTAAAGTACCTAAATCTTAGTCTAAAGAAAAGGCATTTAAGGGATTTTACGGCAAAGCCTAAAAATCTAGAAGTAAAAAATAATTATGGCAAAAACTAAGTTTAAAACTAAAAATTAACGAAAAATACAAATATTACGCTAAAACAATTAAAAAGGGAGAAAATATAAAATATACAAAAAGTTGTAAAAAGTACAATTTTTATAAAAATATTATTTTTATATTATTTATTTATTAAAACTATTAATTTTATATTTTAATTAAACTAATTTAACTAAAATACAATTTAATTTAAAAACTTAAAACTAATTATAATAATAAATAAGTAATTAGGGTTAATAATAATAAATAAATAATAATTACCCCGTATTTAATGCTGATTAGGGTTTCTGTCGGCGTGTCAGAGTGTCTCCGCGAGTCGCGGTATTCGAAGCTGCAAACTCCGCGAGTTGCGGGGTTCCAATTTTCAGATGACAGGTTGATTAAAATTCGACGCGTTTTTTTTTATATTCTGTTTTATATTTTCTGTTTAAATAAAAATATTTATATAATAAAAACTTATATTTAAAAACTAAAATAAAAATAGAACTACTTTATAATTTTAAAAATATCTTAAAAATAGATTTATATATATATATATTAATTTTTTTCTTTTTTTTTATGTTTTAAATAAAAATATTTAAATAAAACTTATATTTTTATAAAATAAAAATAAAGAAACTTTATAAAACTTAAATATTTAACAAAATCTAAAAAAAATATAAATTTTTGTTTTCTTTTTATATTTTCGAATAATTAAAAACGTATTTTTACAAAAGTGAATTTTAATAAAAGTAAACTAAAAATAAAAATCTTTTTTTTATTTTATTTATTTAGCGTTGCGCTTCCGGCTTTTAAGTTTGATTGTTCCCCGGCAGCGGCGCCAAAAATATACTTGATGTTATGCGAGGTGTATATAAAATAGCTTTATATTTTACAAGGAAATACTATTAAATAAGATACAATTTTACACAAGATATTTATTTATTTATAGAATGAATATACTTAAACCTTGCTACAACACTTATAGGTAGTGTACCTAATCGTACAGTAGTGTAGTTTTTAGTAAGTCCGGTTCGTTCCACAGGGAAAATCTTTAAACAAAGCTTAACGCTATATTAGTTTACTTTTATAAAAATACAAATATATATATATAAGTAATATTATTATTATAAAGGGGGATTTTTACCATTTAATGACCGGTTTGTCGATTTTAAAACTTTAGTCGCAGTTAAAACCAAATGTAAAATAATAAATAAATACAAGACTTAATTTAAAGCGTAAAGTAAATAACGATAATGAAATTGCGAATAATAAAAGTGCGATAAAATAAATTTGTGATAATTAAAAAGTACGATAATTAAAAGTGCAATTAAATACAATAACAATAAAAATGCGATAATTAGAAGTGCAATTAAATATAAAATAAAGGAAATTAAATATGAAATAAAAGAATTATGCTTATTTAAACTTCCGTAATCATGATGTTTGACGTGTTGATTTTAGTTTTATGCCCATGGGTTAATTGTCCTTTGTCCTGGATTATTTAATATGTCCGTCTGGTTTTGTCCATAATAGTCCATCAGTCATAAATATAAAGTGCGAGTATCCTCGTCAAATTATCCTTATACCCGAAGTTAAATATTCCAACTAATTGGGGACTTAAACTGTAACAAGATTTTAATACTTTGTTTAATAATTACACCAGGATGTCGACTGAGTGTAACCCAAGGTTTTAATACTTTGTTATCAATTATGCCAAGTGTCCTTGTACATAATTTCACCCCTGTTTTAATAATTCTAGTGGCTATTAATCCATTCTCGTGTCCGGTTAAATGAACGATTATTCGTACATATAACTACCCCGCCCATCGTGTCCGATCGAGTGTATATGGTAAATTATGGGTACGTCCAATTATAAATCTTTATATTAACATTAACAAACTATCATTTAGTTAAACAAATATAAAGCCCATTAATAGCCCATAGTCTAATTTCCACAAGTGTTGTTCTTTTGTCCAAACCCCAATTATGGTACAAAGCCCAATTACCCAATTTTAATATTTTTAGCCCAACATCATGATTACTTCGGATTAAATAAGCATAATAATAACTTAGCTACGAGACATTAATGTAAAAAGGTTGAACATAACTTACAATGATTAAAAATAGCGTAGCGTTACACGGACAGAATTTCGACTTACACCCTTACAACATTCGCTAACATACCCTTATTATTAGGATTTAAAATTAAAATCAAAATTAAAATATAAATATAAATATAAATATTACGTATAGTTATAGAGAGATTGATATAATTGATGATAAAAATGATCAGAATTCGTTGGGTTTTATAGGGATTTTCGTATTTGGCTGCTCCGTGAGTCGCGGCATTTTTGGCCTCCATACTCCACAACTCGCGGAGTTCGTAATTCCAGCTCACAAAGCTTTGTATTTTAATTTGCCGACGTTTTATAAATATATTATAATATATATATATATATATATTAATTTTAAGAATTAATTATATATTATATTATATTTATATACATAGTTAACTTGTAATTTTTAGTCCGTTGCATCGAGCGTTGAGAGTTGACTCTGGTCCCGGTTCCGGATTTTCGAACGTCCTTGCGTACAATTTAATATCTTGTACTTTGCGTTTTGAATCTTGTACTCTTGTAATTTCGAGACGTTTCTTATCAATAATTGGAACCTCTGTGATTGTATTTTGTACTTTTGAGCTTTTTGGTCGTTTGCGTCTTCAATTCGTCGAATCTGTCTTTTGTCTTCACCTTTTAATATTTAAACGAATATCACTTGTAAATAGAACATTTGCAACTAAAAGCTTGTCTTTCTTGGGGAATAATGCTATGAAATATATGTTCGTTTTTAGCATTATCACAATGGATAGTGAAACTGTGGAGGCCTTTAGCTGTTGGAGAGGTATTTTGAGAATCAAAGAGTCCATAAGAAGCAACATTTTCCATAAACTTGGTGATGGTAGAGGCACTTCTCTTTGGTATGATCACTGGAACCTGATATAGCCGAAACGGACGGTTTTTTATTTACGCGGTGTCGTCGGGCCGCGGCTTGCCAGGATCAGCCACTCAGGGGAGAGGGTCCTGTTTTAAATTTATATTTAGCGGGGCCTAAATTTTACTACTCCTTATAAGTAAGGGAAGTATGACCTAGAGTCGTATTTTTGAGATATCAGTAGAATCGAACCTATATTTAAGCCTAAGATAGTTAGAGAGTAGTGGTTACCTATTTTTGGGATTTTCTAATTTATAAGACAGATAAAGTAAATGCGATAAAATTCGTAATTCAGATAAGGTTAAAGTGAGTGCATACTATGACTTCATAAGTTATTCTGCCGAGATTATGGAATGCTGGCTCATGAATAGGCAGAGGCCTTGTATTTATTACACTGGTCCTAAACGCCCCTGTCATAAGACATGTCACTGGGAACTGCGTTAGGCTTGAAGATTCTGAATAGACAGCAACGTCCCTTAACCCCGACGCCCGTGCAGTCTGACTACAGGCATACACGTTCAGACGGCTCATCCAATTGAGCGACTCGGATGGGTGACGTATTAACATTCCAAAATGGTGTAAAATGTTTTAAGCATAATAGAATACATTGTAACGACCCGGCTTTTTCGACTTGCTTTTGTGCTTTGTGCTTTCACGAAACTACGTATTTGTGCGTACTGAGTTAGCCTATGCTCTGGGATCTTGAATCATGAGTAATTACTCTCGTTAATATCTTACAATGTGCTATTAAGTGTGTAATCACTTAACTTGATCCCCGAATGCTTTTACGACCGTTGGTGTCACTTATCGTTTTAAACGAGATACGTACTTGGTACACGTTAAACTTTTGTCGTAATTGGAATATTATGACTGCGTAAACTTGATTGTTATTTTTTATAACAATTACTTGGCTTAAGGGCTTATTTAATTAAGCTTAGTGTTTACTAATGCTTACTAATTACCGTAATGGACTTAACACCGTAATTGACTTTCCATGGCCCGACTTGTCTTTGTGACACACGTACTTTTCACGAATAATATTTTCGAATATTATTTAAATTCATGATTAATTATTATTAATCATTTTTAATTAACTAACGCAAGTAGTTAATTACTTGGGCTTTTATTTAATTTGTTGGTTACTTGGACTTGAACTTTATTTTAATGGACTTGGAAGCCCACCCTACCTTCTTAATGGACTAGTTAGCCCATCATTAAGCTAGTAACTTATTAAGACTAAACTTATATTAATTAAGTTAATAAGGAGACAAAATATGCAAGCATGCTTACACCTCTTTCCCATGCACTTTAACTTATACTCCTTCCTAGCATTCTATATCTTCCCACACTTGAAAGTTAAGTGTTGACTTCCTTTTTTTAGCTAAAACCGTCCACCATATGCAAGGGAGGAAGGAGTTTCATTTTCATTTTTTTTTTGTTACTTATACACTAGTATTATTTCATTTCTTTCACACACATACTCGCACTCTCTTTTCTCTATCTTTTCTCTCATATTTTGTAAGTAATAAACTTTACTTACTTTTTTTTTTTCTTCCTTAAAACCGCCAACATCATCATCAATCTTACTTGTTTTGTTACTAGTTACTTGTTTGTTGTTAAAGATCAAGTTTTCTAACTTGTATCTTCATGTAATCTTGTTACTTTCATCTTTGTTTGATGAAGAACCAAGAACAAGGATCTAAGTTTCTATAACTTATGGTTCTACACTTAAATGTTTTAAAGATCTAAAACTCATAAGCCTTGAGAGCTTACTTGTGTTCATGTTTTGTAGACTTGAAACTTATGGTTTCATTAAAGTGAAGATCCAAGTTCTATAACTTAGGATCTAACTTAAGAACACTAGATCTAGACTTTCTAGTCTATGATCTTTAAGATCTAACTAAGATCTAAGTTCTACAACTTAAGATCTTGTTTATTTAGTTTACTTTCAAGTTTATAGCTTTATATTACTATTAGAACTCATGTATGTGTCGGATCCAAGATCTTTATGTAACTTTGGTTCATCAAACTACTTACAACACTTAAATGAGTTGTGCTACATATCTTAGACATACACTAGTGTTATGATGGTTAAAACTTGGTAAAGATGATGCAAACTCATCAACGAGTTGTACACTTGAAGCTACAAGCATCAAGGATGAGAACCGTGATGAGCATCAAACACTAAGATCCCACCGAAACACCTTACCTACTGTTTGCTGGAACTGATCAGTAACCTGGGCTACTGGAAAGGTTAATTTCTAGATTCTTCAGTTCGAGTAGATGACTTTTCGTTTAAGACTCGTCTTAATCCGATTTACGGTTTAGGATTTATAGCCTTCCGAAAGTCACTACACCCTTTTAAGAATGGACGACACACTCTATTCATTAGATCCATGAAGACTGCTGGTGCATTCGTCAACTCAAACGGCATGACAAGAAATTCATAATGACCATACCTTGTTCTAAACGTTGTTTTCGGTATATCTGATTCCGCAACACAAACTTGATGATATCCGGATCGTAAGTCTATCTTAAAAAAGAATGAAGCACCCTGTAACTGATCGAACAAATCGTCTATTCGAGGTAACGGATACTTATTCTTCACTGTTCTTTTGTTCAATTCACGATAATCAATACACATACGCATTGACCCATCTTTCTTTTTAACAAACAATACCGGAGCACCCCACGGTGAAGAACTCGGTCGGATAAATCCACGATCTAATAACTCTTGAATCTGTGACATCATTTCACGGATTTCAGATGGCACTAATCGGTATGGAGCTTTTGTAACTGGAGTTGTTCCAGGAACCAACTCAATCTTATATTCGACTTCCCTTACTGGCGGCAGACCTGGTAACTCGTCTGGGAACACTTTAGGAAATTTTGATATTATCAGAATATCGGCCACTATTTTCTTTTCTTTCTTCGCATCAATCACATATGCAAGAAATGATTCACAACCCTTTGCCATCGACTTTTTTGCTTTCATCATGGTTATCAACGGAAAATTATACCCACCCCGCTCCCCTCGGGCCACAACATGGGTTCCATCGGTCGAACGAAAGGTAATCATCTTCCTATCACACTTAATATTAGCCCTAAGCGAGCTCAACCAATCCATTCCTAATACTATATCAAAGCTAGGAATAGGTAACACTAAACAAGTTACTGGGAAAGACTTCTCTTCGATCTCTATACAAACCCCAGACACATATGTTGTGACGGGTGTGGTCTTACCATCGGCTACTTCTACACTAACCGGCTTGGGTAATACAATAGCTGGTAAATTCAACTTAGCACAGAAATCTAGGGACATAAAACACCTATTGGCACCATAATCAAATAATACACGAGCAGGTATTGAGTTGATTAGAAACATACCGGTGATCACTTCGTCAGTTGAAGTAGCTGTCTCTACTGACATCTGAAAAGACCTGGCCTCTGCTGATGGAGGGTTCTTCCTCTTCTACCCACTTGAGGCAGTAGACCCTCCGGCTGATGCCGAACACACACCTGATCCTGCCCCGGAACTAACACTCTTGGATGGACAACTTGCTGCAGGATGCCCATATTGATGACAATTCCAGCACACACTACTTGGGAATGAGCAAGCTTGTGAATCGTGCCCAATTACACCACATCTTATACACCGCCTAGTCGCATCTGAACACTGACCATTATGTGAAGATTTACAATTGCGGCACCAATCCCCTCTACCAGATCCAGACCCAGAACTACTCTGACCACTTTTACCCTTTGATCTAAACCCGCCTGACTTCTTGGACTTAGATCCTGATTGACTAGATTCCTGTCCACCCTGATTTACCACATTGCCAAACATCCTATATCCAGCTGCCTTAACATCACTTTCCACCATCTTGGCTAGCACAACAGCTTGAGACAATGATGTAGCTATTCTAACAAAAGTTTGGTACTCTGGCAGAATGATATTTACAAAATGCTGGATACGAGACGCTTCGTCTGGCACCCACTGTTGTACAAACCTTAGTTTATCCATATACTTCTCCACTACCCCATCGATCGTCATTTGAGGTGTCATTTTCATTTCAAGAAACTCGGTCTTGATTCGGTTCATATCAAACA